>NC_046610.1:890788-1173288 GCF_900324465.2 Anabas testudineus | reverse complement strand
TTCTTTATTAGTAGTAGTAGTAGTAGTAGTAGTAGTGTACTTCTTTATTATTAGTAGTAGTAGTAGTGTACTTCTTTATTAGTAGTAGTAGTAGTAGTGTACTTCTTTATTAGTAGTAGTAGTAGTAGTGTACTTCTTTATTAGTAGTAGTAGTAGTGTACTTCTTTATTAGTAGTAGTAGTAGTAGTAGTAGTAGTAGTAGTGTACTTCTTTATTAGTAGTAGTAGTAGTAGTGTACTTCTTTATTAGTAGTAGTAGTAGTAGTGTACTTCTTTATTAGTAGTAGTAGTAGTAGTGTACTTCTTTATTAGTAGTAGTAGTAGTAGTAGTAGTGTACTTCTTTATTAGTAGTAGTAGTAGTAGTGTACTTCTTTATTAGTAGTAGTAGTAGTAGTAGTAGTAGTAGTAGTAGTGTACTTCTTTATTAGTAGTAGTAGTAGTAGTAGTAGTAGTAGTGTACTTCTTTATTACTAGTAGTAGTAGTAGTGTACTTCTTTATTAGTAGTAGTAGTAGTAGTGTACTTCTTTATTAGTAGTAGTAGTAGTAGTAGTAGTAGTAGTGTACTTCTTTATTAGTAGTAGTAGTAGTAGTAGTGTACTTCTTTATTAGTAGTAGTAGTAGTAGTAGTAGTAGTAGTAGTAGTAGTAGTGTACTTCTTTATTAGTAGTAGTAGTAGTAGTAGTAGTAGTAGCTATTTTTTGTTTGTTCTTCACTCAATTTAGTGGCAGCAGCTTTATTTTCTTAGTCAACTCAGATTCCAAATACAAAATATATAAATACAACTAATACATGATTATTAGAACTTTTTTATTTAATAGAAAAAATTAAATGTATGTTTAAGTAAATTCTCAGAAATCAGGTTTTTGAAGTTCTTAATGAAACTTAAGTTAAATTAATGTCCAAAGTAATATCAATCTTAGTGGAGAGCGTGTACTTCATAGTACATTATAGAATATACACTTAGTACTTGGTCTATAATGTAAACAGTTACGTGCAGTGCAGTTATTTAAGTACTTTTTTACTTTGACTGGAGTAGACTATTACTAGATACTGGAGTATTGAGGCTCGATCTGGATCCGTTTTATAAACTCAACCCAGTGAAAAGAGGAAACATTCAAAGATAAGTGTGAATTTGCTGCTGTACTGAACTTCAGTCCTTAAAGCGTCTGTTGTGTTTCTTCGTGATCCACGCTTGTTCTTCAGTTCCTGGTCTGGGTCAGGACCAGCGGACCAGCACCTGGTCTCCATCCTCAATGGAGTAAAACTGCAGAGTCTTGAGGTCACTGTCGATCTCAAACTCTGTCCCTGCCATCTGCAACCAAGAGAACATTGAATCATCAGCACCAGACTCAGATTTATCTTCGTCGCTTCAGCAGCGAAGACGTTTCTACACCAAACAGCGACGTCATCACCACCTGCTGGACTCTAACTTGACGTTGTAGAGAACCTTCCTTCCTTGATTTAACTGAGAACACGATGAAATGATCACTCTGCAGTTAAGGGCTGCTACTTATGACTATGTGGACTAATCTACTGAAACAGTTCGTGAACTGCACAGTTACTCACAGGCTCAGGTTTAGCTACGAGCTAAATTTAGCTTGAGGTTGTTTTAGGCGTGTGCACTAACAAAAAGCAATTAATAAATAAAAAATGTGTTATTAAGTGTTTTAATTCACTTGGCTGATGATACAAAAGATAAATAAATTATATAAAACCAAGAATAAGCAAAGTAGCAGCGATAAAATAAAACAAAACTATAGTTTTCTTTTAAACAAATCCAACAATCCATGTAAATTCAATATGAGGATGAAGGGATGATGTCAGCAGCTGGTCCTGTGGGTGCACGTCTACTGCGCTGGTTGATTTAGTCCACATCAGTAAACCAAATAAGTTTGAAATGATGGAAAGAACAAATAAAAGGTCAAATATAAGCTTGTTTAGCTTCTACCTGTTTTGCACTAAGCAAATCATCAGTGAATAACTGAGCATATATCAAACTGCATTTTTCACCCTCTCGTCACCGAACCCCCAGAACTACAACAGAACTAGTGTCGGCTGTGAGCCTGCGTCACCTTGGGGCTGGTGTAGGTGAGTTTCAGATCTGCTGCAGGGACCTTCAGAAGTCTGTACAGGAGTCCTTTTACCTTCTGAACATCCATGGAGGCTGCGGAACAGAGCGCACACATCAGAACATCAACCGAGGCTCAGGTGGAGGTTTAGTTCAGGGTCAACGAGCTGAAAACAGAAAAACTCAATAGAAGTTTAATTTTCTACTCTTTTACCTGGAAGTTTCTTCTCAATGGGCTTCCGCTCAGCATCATCAGGAAACACAAACGTAACCTCTGGTGAAGTGAGAACAAGGAAAATATCACAGTTCTGAAACTAGAGTTTATTCATTAACCAATCAGAGAGCAGAAAGTGTGGGACTAACTTAGCAGCTGATTTTTTAAGACAAACGGCTCCGGCTTCTTCAGCTCTCCTTCCTCTGGAGCTCCATACTCTGAAAAACAGAACAAGATCAGATTCACGACAAGATGTGGCGTTACTGGAGAAACCTAAAGGCGTTCAAAAGTGACTCAGCTGTTCTGTGTTGTGGTTTAAATCTGAATTAAAATAGAACAAGCAAAATGATTCCCTCTTCCTGCCCCCAGAACCAGCCACAGTGCTCTAAACTGTCTCCTTTTAAACTGACAGTGCTGAAATTAAAAGATTCAGATATTTAATTGTGTTCAGTTCTAGGACTCAAATAAACCCATTCAACAATAATTTACAGCTGCGACTCTCTCTGTCTGAGAGTCGTGATAAAAACACACGTGTGGACTAATAAAGGTTTTCTTAACTTATCTTAGTTCTAGACACAAGTGAGATCAGCTGAACAGTGACTGTGATCATGTGACTCACTGTCGATGAGGTTCTGGTAACGTGGGTGGCGACAGGTGAACTCTGTGCCGGTCTGACTCTGCCCCCCTGCTTTAAGCCACTCCTCTCCAAACATCTTAATGTAGTCCAGCTCTGCCCCCCTCCTGTCCTCAGGGTAGATCTGATGGAAACCATGACAACAGGTCAGCTCGAACACACACACACACACACACACACACACACACACACACACACACACACACACACACACACACACACACACACACACACACACACGTCGAGCTCACCTCGCAGCTGTTGAGGGTGACCAGTTGTCCCAGTTTGGCGATCAGCATCTGATTGGCTGTTTTGGGGTTTCCATCGCTGCTCACCAGTCGGTTCCCACGACACGAAAATTGAACCAAACTGGGAAGTTTTGCCAACTCGTCCACCACACACCACTGAGAAAGACACACATTCACTCTGCCATACTTTTATTTTGAAAATGGTTCGTGGAGCCAAATAGTAAAATACAGAGACAGAAGAATCACAAGTGTTCCATTGAGAGAGTTTAAATTAGTTTCAATGCAACTTGTCAGAGTGATGGTGGAAAAAGTAAGTAAGCTTTAACCACCTTTGGCAGCTATAACTTCAACCCCTACATGAAAGATGCAAACAGCCCCCCCCCCCTAAAAGATATGTTTTGGAAAATATTTCTAACATATATAAATCATAAGTCACAGCAACATACTGTGGCGTTAATGTCTCCTGAACGTTCTGTGAGTTTGACTTGAGCTGTGTACTGACCTCGGTGATGTTGTTGTGGTCCAGGTTCAGATTCTTCAGTTCTGGGAACATGGAGGTTTGAGATCCTGCAAAGACGAGATTCAGCTATTAAACGCAATCGACAGCTGGAGCTTTAAAGTATTTAGTAGAACTCAAAACTCAGGGTTTTATCTAACATTTCAGCAGAGAACATTCGGTGAACACTGTTATCTACGAGCATGCGAGTGTCGAACTGTAGGAAGTTGTTCAAATAAAACACGTTTGGTATAATGTGACTGATTTTTACCAGGAGCAGCGTCATCAAATCGAACGTCAGACAGTCCAGTTCGAGACAAGTTCAGTTTCTCCAGCCTGTAATCAAACAACACGAGCTTCACAACAATGACTAAAACAAGCATCAGACACAGGGTTCATTGGCTTTTACCACGTACATGATGATATTCCAGCAGCGCTACATGTGAGATCTGATATGACAGAGACAGGAAGCATAAAAAGCTAAAGTGTTGATCTGCAGCAGTTTCACAATAAAAGATGTGCCAGAAGACTTTTATTGTGTTATTGTGGATACAAACCTTTAGATTTTAATTTATTTGTAAAGATTCTGTTTGTTAGATCAACATGCAACATCAGCAGCTCTTATTCTTTCTAATTAAACTATAGATCAAACTGAAAAGCTTTATGAGCCAGCACATGAACACTGAATATAAAATTTAAACCTTTATTATATTGTTGATGTATTTTTTTGATTGATCGTTTTATTCATTCATATATTCGTGTTTGTGTCGTTTTGAACCAGATTTAACTGGTTTTCTATTATGTTTTGTTAATTTTTTGTCTTTTGTTTCTTTTCATGTTTAACATCAACATTCCCGACATTAACTGATGTGTGTGTCCATGATAAATCATAAAAGCCTGTAGTTAAGGACCCAGGTTCAGATTAAACACCTCACTGCTCCTTCCTCACACCTAACTACATCATTAAAACATGTAGTAGCTGTGTACTGTACCTGGGCAGAGCAGACATGCTGAACACAGTGTGCTGCACTAAAGGATTACTGGACAGATTGAGACTCCTCAGAGGCTGCAGCACGCCCTCTGGCCTTTAAAGGATCAAACACATCAGATACAGGAGTTTGGATCAGGACAAGCAAGAGAAGGAGGGAAGGAAAGAAGGAAAGAAGGAAGGAAAGATGGCAGAGTCACCTCTGAAGTTCTGTGATGTTATTTTCTTCCAAACAAAGATCTTCCAGCTGTGGCCACATGGGGGCGCAGTTCAGGATCTGACCCAAGACCCCCAGAAAAAACTGGTCAGAGAAAACTCAGGAAGAGAGCGATCTAACAGATAAGAGGAATCCAGACCTAAACTACGAATTTGAACTTTAGGTTTTAATCAACACAGGAAATATTTTTTTATTTCAAGTAGCACTTCAGGATTAATGTAATTCCTATCAATTATTATATATTATATAGTTATAAATATATGTGTGTCAACGTGATAATCTGCTTATGTGCAGTTTATAATAAAGAACAATTGATTCTGAGATAATATACTAATGAACATTGTAGATGAAAGTACTAAAAAATTCTAAACTTATCCTGATAATCAGGTGAACACAGACTGATGTGCACATTATGTGTGGTGTTATACTGCAACATACCTGTGGCCAGGTGAGGTCACAGCTGTTGAGTGCAAGGACTTTGAGGTTGCAGAATGCCTGGCAGAGAGCCGAGGGCTCAGAGGGCAAACGCAGCCTGTTGTAGCTAAAAAACAAAAAACAATACATGAAATGTTCAGAGAAGGAAGGAAACAAACACGCACAGTGCTCCTCAGGGGGAGCCGCACCTGAGCTGCAGTCCCTCCAGTTTGTCCAGCTGCTCGGTGATGGCTGCCACGTCCTCCCAGCAGGACATCAGAGTCCCACTCAGGTCCAACCACTGGACGTCTGATCACTGCTGTTAAGGTGTCGCTCACAGTCAGAATCTCACAGAGATAATGTTAAGTACAAGAATTTGTTTTTCTTAACTGATCAACTGTTTGATTAAAATAAGTCAGAAGATAGTGTGACGTCAGCACATTAACTCCAGGCCCAAGACTCAATCTAATACTGGATTACTGTCAAAATTAACCATCACAATCAAACAACAAGCTCAAAAATCTATCTAAGCACTACGTCCACAAAAGTGGTACTACGACGGTAAACGTTAAATGACAATCAAACTAAATGAGCTACAACGTGACCACAGAAATGTCCAAATCCACATTTAACTAAACAGAAATCAGTTTTTAAAGATACTGGGTGTTGTTCTCCGGATTTCTCCATCAGCTCCGGGGCCGTTCACCTCACAGCGACTCAGCAACACTGAAGGAAGGCTCTCAAAACTAGAGACAAACACAGAAGAAATGAACAGATCCTCACTCTGAACTATTTCACGATGTCCAGCTCCAAACCCTGATCCTGCATCTACATTTACCAAGCATCGTACCTGCGCTCCTTGACGCCCCCCCACTTGAGCTTCTTGGAGGAGATGGAGATCTCCTCACTCAGCACCTCATCTGCGTTGATCTCATACAGCTGTTGCACAGCGTTCAGGTAGTCCACGCCGAAGCTCACCTTCGCTGGGCGCACGAAGGAGCCTCCTTTAGGGTGTCTGAGAGAGTTGAAATCCAACAGTTACTCATTTCAAATCGATCATGTGTTCCACTTAGAATAAAACAGGAAAAGCTGATTTGCTGCTGAATTTCACCCTCTCGTTCCATAAGCTGTAAATTAGCTTCTGTGAATTACCTGCATGTAAAATACTGGACTCCTTCGTGGGTTCCGTTGTGTTTCCCTCTCTCAGGACTATCCCACTCCACACCGAGCCACAGCCCTGAAAACCAACAAGTGACACGTCTGCAGGTTCAGATGCTGATTGCATGAGTCCAGTCTTAGCTTCGACTTCTCTTTAGCTCCCTCCTTGTTTTAGCAGCTTCCTCAGTGTCTCACCAGATAAAGCTGATTTTAAAATATACTGACTCCTGAATTGTCTGCTGTACTAAACCTTTAAACTCCATTCAAAGTTTGTTTTAATTCAGAACAACAAGACATTTCTGACTATGTCTGAGTCCAAACACTCACACAGTAGACGACTGACTGGGACACCGGGTCTCACCTGTTGTCGGTGGTACCGGGCCCACGTACCGCACCGTGGCTCGCTCCCCGCCAATGGACACTCGCCTCCCGACTGCGTCTCCCGGTACCTCCGGTTCCATCAGGTCAGATCCCGTCAAAGCCACCAGCCGAGGACGAACCCCCAAAGAACCCAGGATAGAACCACTGTTCGTGTTTCAGTCGATGTTTTCAGCTGCGTAATGCTAACCTGTGAGGCTAATTTAAGTATTTTATATCATTGGAACATGAATATATTTATGTACTAGAGGCACAGTACACAAGGCAAATGTGCAAATCGCTTGTCAAATAATAACTGAGATAAAAAAAAACACATTTAAAATGATCTGTAACGTTAAAATCTGTGTCTTTGAAACGAGCTAGCTCAAAAACCAAAACATTTCAGGTCTGCGGTCCACCGGAAGTGACTCATTTGACGGTTGCACTGATTTGAAAAGTTAAAACTAAATATAAATTTATAGTAAACATAACACACATTTATTTCTACATAATCCGCAGCTTCCATTTAATCTAATTCTATCTAAAGTGCTCAGTGCAATAAAACCAGCTTTAAATGAGGAGACATAGAAGGAACCTTTGTGCCGCTGTGACCGTGTTTCTCGTGGGAAACAAATCGCAGTAGTGCAGCTGTGCGCTCGTAGGGACAACGTGTGAACGAGCTGATCGATCATCCAACATGTTCCTGAACTTTCACTTGTAGAAAATTAAAACCTGATTATTGACTTTCAACGTAAGAATCAGAGCGGAAGTGAGTCTTCGAGTGACGCTGGAATAAACCGGATAAAAACCATGAAGAAGAAACGACAGCAGAGGTTTGTTTACACATTTTAATTTCTTAAATGAACGTGAATAAAGATCAGCTGTTACGTGTCTTTGACCAAACACAATGACACTTGATCAAACTTGTAACTAAAACCATGTAGCCAGTAAATAATAATAATAATAATAATAATTATTATTATTATTATTACAATTACAAAGGGATCTTCGTTCATAACCCAAAGACTAAACATAAACATGTGTAAATATCTGTAGAGAAAACCTACAGGAGAGTCTTCATTAGTCTATAATAATGGTCAACTCAGAGTAGTGAATGTTTTCTGGATGCTGTTCCTTCACCTCCCTGTTTCTGTCCTCAGTGAAGAGGCTTCAGAGCAGCAGTCAGCAGATTACGTGGTGGGTCAAGTGTCGGGAAGCGTGTTCCAGAAAAACTCGGGTTCTGGATCACTGTCGGCTTTGTTCAGCACCGCTGCACCAGCTGCACCTCTTCTGTACCAGCCTGCACCCAAGGTACATCAAACTAAAGGTTTAATTAAAAGACTGGGTTATTTCCTAACATATTTTTAGTTAAATAGGAGAAATCAGTGCATTGATATGTTCAGAAGCAGATGAATCCACATTTGGTCTCAGTGAGTTTTAACATACGTTTACCAGGCAGCACCTGTTACTAGATGCTTCCTGTGTTGGTCTGAACAGAATCAGACAGAATATCATGGTTCATGTGGTGGGTTGGTTTTTGTGCAGCCCGTTCAGAAGAGAACAGAAACAAAGCAGCAAGAAGAGGAAGCTCCAGCGGTCAAAGGTCAACCCGGCCAGAAACAGAAGAAGACTCCAAAGGAAAAATCAGAAGCTGACCAGAAGCTGGAGAACAGGTAGGACGTTGGTCCATTTATCAACTGTGATGTTGCTTGAGCTTTAACTTCTTCCTCTTTTCTTTGAGCTTCACTTTATTTTCCTCTTTGTATTAGAATTATCACTTTAGAACTTGTATTAGAGCTTTTGTTACTATAATAAGATATTTACCCTTCTCTTCCTCTTTGTCTGGTGGTTTCAGGGAGAGCAGTTTACAGAATGCAGACGAGGACGAGCAAGGCCAGGAGACGTCTGTGAAGAAGAGGAAGAGGAAGGTGTCAGAGCCGGGTGGAGAGAACGATGTGGAGTACTGGGTGATGAAGAGACAGAGGCTGAAGGCCGGCAGAGAGGAGGAGAACATGAAGAAGAATAGGACAGTGTTTGTTGGCAACCTGCCCGTCAGCTGCACCAAGAAGGTATTGTTAAAAGTGGTAACGAGGACGTTAACGTGCTAACACGTGGAAGCTTCTACAGTAAAACACAACATTCATATTTCTACAGCTGTGAAGTGGCTGCTGGGTGTTTCTAACTTTAAATCCATTAGCAAACATTAGCAGCCTCTGACCAAAGAGGACTAAAAAATGTTCTGTCTTTGACGACATCAGATAATTTAACCCTGAACTGTCTCATCCAAAAAAACGGAAGTACTCACACGATTAACTGATTAACCTTCACTTCTGTCTCTTTACATTTTAAAACGGTTCATTTTTTGGTTTTTGTCTTGAGATAAATGATGAATAATCTACATTTAAGACAGAGAAGAAGGTGATGTTTCTTTTTTGGTTTTCAGACCCTGCGGAGCCTCTTCAAAGATAAAGGATCCATCGAGTCCATCCGGTTTCGCTCTGTGGTAAAAAAACTAAACAAAAATGCACAAACACACACAAAAAACAAAGTCAGTCTCAGATTGAGTTCAGCAGCTTAAACCTGAGCCACATGAAGCTCGGGGGTGTCACCTCACAGCACAACAAGAGTCTCTGAGACGAAACTAAGAAACTGAACCCGGTGAAACTGTGAAACAAAAAAGAATGACTTCTCTCTAATGAGCTCTATTAAGATTTATGCTGTTCGTCTTTTGCAGGTCAGAGAAGATCCATCCATGTCCCGCAAAGTAGCAGCTATCAAGTGAGTTTGTGTCAGTGTTGTTTATTCCTGAGCTTCTGGTTACATCAGATAAAATGTGGTTAAAATGCAGAAAGAGAACAACAACAAGAAACCCTAATTCAGGGCAGACAGATGGGAGATTAAGGTTAAATGAAAGAGGAAAGTTGTTTTAGAAATTTGGACAAAAATAACTGCTTAGTTACTGAGAAAGCGCTTTTCACCTAATCCCTCACTGGCTTCCCATCACTAAACTCAATGATAAACGACCAGTCAACACCTTCTCTTTGCATAAACAAGCATGTTTTTACTTCACAGACGCAAGATTCATCCCAAGAAGCAAAGTGTGAACGCCTACGTGGTGTTTAAAGATGACGACGGAGTTGCTCGGGCGTTGGAGAGGTCAGGCACTCGCAGGAAACCAGAAACACGAACTGTCGACAAGCGGATTCATCTTCTCAAAGTGTCTTATCTTTGTCTGATCTGACAGGAACGGCATGGAGATCGAAAAAGACTTTTACATCCGAGTGGACAGAGTGACTGACAGTTCATCAGTGAGTCTCCAACCATCACAGCTTTAATCTGAAATAACCTGTAACGAGTGTTTGATGATGAATCCTGTCCCTGTTGTTGTTTCGCAGCATGACCACAAACGTTCTGTGTTCGTGGGGAATCTTTCATTCGGTGAGTGTTTCCACAGCAGATTTACTTTACGACGAGCTGCACCTTTTTAATTGTGTTAATAGTCAATGTGTTTTTAGAGATAAATGAGCTGGTGTTTCGGCGCCATTTTGAGGAGTGCGGCACAGTGGAGGCTGTACGACTGGTCCGGGACCAGAACTCCGGACTGGGCAAAGGATTCGGTTACGTCCTGTTTGAGGTACGACTTCAACCTCCCAGGAAGCTCAGACCTTTTTAACCTTTTTAACAAATTAAAAATGAACATAAAATTCAGTGACACAAACATATTAAAACACAAACGTAGAATTCAGCGTCTTTCTGTGCGATAACTTCCCTGAACTTCAGGTCAGATCCAGATACTAATTGTAAGTTTGTAATGTTAGATCGTTAAATCTGAGTTTAAACTTTAACATCAGTTAAAGTTTAAATGTGTAAAATGACACATATGAAGTTACATTAATGACTTTACATTAAACAAACACAGATGATCGCTGTATAGTTACTGGAAAAATGACGACCAGTCACAATAGAGTTGAATCTTTTTGGCATTAAATTGAACTTTTCACTTCTACAATTGAAGAAGCACAAAAGAAATAATGTGTTTTTTAATTTTGATAAATTTTACCTGTGTTCTTGTCGCAGAACGCCGACTCGGTGCAGCTGGCGTTAAAACTGGATGGTTCAAAGCTGGAAGGCCGGTCGATCCGGGTAAAGAGGTCGGTGAAGAAAGAGAAGCAGAAGAATAAAACCACAGGAAGGGCCGGCAGGGACCCAACAAAGGGCCCTGTAAGAGGTTCAGGAAAGGAGAAGGGAGGCAGTCGGGGAGGTTTCAAGTCTCCAAAAACATTCAGCAGAAACCAGCAGAGGTCGACAAAAAGCTCCACCTCATTCAAAGGAGAGACAGTGGATCCAAATAAAAAGACTAAAAAGGGACTGAAGAAGAAAGTGAAGCCAAAGAAGACGGTTCATATCTGACACCAAACCTCTGAGGAAAAAGTCAACATTTTACAGAACTGCAGGTGTTTGAGTTTCTTCATGAAGCCAACAGCAAAAAACCTTCTAAAAACTCTTAAACTAAAAGCAGCTCTGTTTGCTTCATGTTCCAAGTTCTGAGCAGCGTTCGAGAAACACTGCAGTGAACTAGACAACGGCACTAAAAGTCAGTTAATCCAATTACATTTAATTACATCCGACTGCAAAAACATCTTGTCCAACAAAGCTTTATATCGAGCGTCTCTAACAAACCATTATGTGGTGTCATGCTGTTGTCATGGACTCTGACTTCTGAATTTGTTGTACAGAGATGTTGGTTTTTGTGGAACGCTGTGTTCTAATTAAACTTAAGTCTGTGATTTCTGAACGGAACCATCGTAAATGAAATCTGAACCATCCTGTTCTGTATTTGTAATGTGACAGCTTAGTGTTCATGTCCCCATCTGTTAACATATGAAGAATCTACTGAGTCCAGCTGACAGGTGAAATAAAGTTTCCTCAGTTGACCCTTTAGAACTGGAGGAACTTAAACAAAGAGCTGTCCTCCCCCCACTGCAGGAACTTACAGACCCGTAACCCGGAGCTTCTTCACCTTCTGTTGAAGGAGTGTGTGTAAATTCTGCACAGAGTACATTAAATGTTCTGCTACAAAGCATCTGGAGCCAATTCTGAAACAGCAGCTGAACAATCAGAACACACATTTACAGAAACGTCAGGTCTACAGTTACGTGGTCTCAGTCATCCAGGTGAGTTATCTGCAAGTTGAGTCATGATAACTGGACTTTGTCCTTATTAGGTCAAAACATTTCACTACATATCCAAGTAGCTTCTGAGGAAACACAACTTTATCCTCCAGGTTGATTTCACTTCTCTCGAGCCCTGATTAGGCTGGTTCAGTGGACAATGGAAGAGGGAGGGTGGTGTTGTCTCCAACCAACGTTTCCCAGCCTGACGGAGCTTCTCGGATGAGTAGTGAAGTGTTTTGAGTCCAAACAATGAATGAAGCATTTTTAAATATCCAAAACATGTAAAACGCCAACAGGCAACGTTTCTACGCGAGTGCTTTACTTTAAAATTTTTGGAGGCAGAACTTTTACTTTGAAATGTTCAGATCTGTAAAAATCCTCAATCACTGATGCTATAAAAAGTCCAGGTATCATCAGGCATGAATCCTGATTTAAAACACACAACAATACCAGAACGTAAGCTAAAGCGGCGTGTCCTGATCCCCTCGTATCTATGAAGAGAGGGTTCAGAGAGGGAGCTGCAGCGAGTGATTAGACAGCAAAAGTCTTACGGTCTCTGTGCAGAGAAAAAAATCTGAGATCATGATGCACAGACCAAAAAGTCAGAGTGAACATTCAACTATAATTTCTCCTCATTCATCCTACAACTGTTTCTTTTAGCTGCCTGCCAAACAGGACAGAAAGGAAAAGCATTTATAAATGGAGTCTGTTGTAATAAGCGTGTAAGAAACCAACAGTTCAGGCTACAAGTTGTTGATCTGCAGGGAAAGAGCTGCAGCTGCAGGATGGGAAGCATCAACATCTGAATGAAGAACACGTGTCAGTGATCTGGAATAAAGCTACAACATCCTACCAACATTTAGATTATTGAACACTTCACATGAGCAGGTGTGTCCTGGAATAAAAAAGCAAAGGAAACGACTTCATAGTTTGTTCAGTTTTTTTAATGTTTTCCTGAAGAGGTTCGTCCTCTTTAAGATGAACAAAACATTTCATCACTTTTTAAAAAGTGTTCAGACCGAAAAGAGACGACTGATACCAAAATAATAAATACTCTGAAGCATCGGAGCAGAATAAAGATGATTGTAACGTTCTACGACTGATATCACAATAACCATGAAGGCAGACAGTCCAGTTAGTACATAACCTAAAGATGGAGGAACAGGGATGAGCTTGTTTCTATTTCTCTGGGCTTTAGGATCGAGATATTCAAATACCCCAAAACGGGTAATTTATGTAAAAAACAAACACTACTGTCATGGACAAAGCAGGAATAAAAAAACTAACTCCCTTTAGGGCGCCGTGGTGGGAAGTGACGGACGTCGGCCGGAGTGATGGAGGCCGAGACGTTGGCAGGTCAAAATGGAAGAAGAAGAAGAGGAGGAAGAGTAAAAGGAGGCCGTGCGCTTGTTTCCTCTCGGTCGTCTCCTTATTCTATATCGTCCTCGCTCAGACTCTGTGCGCTCACGATCCGCTGTAGGACAGGAGCAGAAAACCAACATTCAGAGCTGATTCTGGACTAGTCATGGAGGTTTTCTGGCTACCTGACTGGTAGTGGGCACAGATGATTCCAGTCTAGTTAGGATGGAGTAGGGACTAGGTCAGGAGAACAGGGGGCCACCTGGGGCTTCCTGTCTCATCTCAGACCATTGGGGATGTTATTAATGTGGAATGTGGTCTAACTAGTTCAACATAGTCTGGGAAAGCTGTAGCATCAGTAAGGTCTGTCTATCTGTCTGGCTAATTTGGACCAGTCAACACTAGTTCATAGTTCATGAGTGAGCACTGTCACTTGCGGGGGGGGGGTCTTAGAACTACCAGACTCCACAGTGGTCAGGTAGGAAGACTTAGGATGTTGCCTGGTCAATCTGTACCCTTTAAGGTGTGTGTTGTATGATCTACCCGACTGGCTGTAGGGGTATCTGGCTAATACTGAACCAGCTATGGGGGAGTGGAGCTACCTGATGAGGACCGGTGCCGGGCCTACCTGGCTGATGCTGGGCAGTTTGGTGAGCAGCATCTGGAAGACGGGTGGAGGCAGAGTCTGCTGCAGCACCTGCAGCAGCTGCTGAGGCTGACCGCACACCGCGATGGCGTTGGTCAGGTGGTCCACACCTTTCTCATAGTCTCCTGAAGAGCAAAAGAAGAACAGCAGATGTGATGACACGAAATCCCGCTAATTCCCAGCTGTGGTGCTGGTTGTTCTGCAGTGACCTAATCTGGTCCAGCATGTGGATTAGAGGCGTTACCCTGAGCCAGCAGCTCCTCTCCCAGCTGAATCTCCTCCAGGAAGAACTTCTGCACCGCTTCAGCATCCTTCAGGTCTGGAAGCTGCAGGACAATCAACAATCAGCCACAGGAAGTAGAACCAAAGATGCTGAGCATGATGATTTCATGATCCAGACCTTAAGGCAAAACCTTAACCTGTTTAAACCCACGGGCGTACTGGTGCATGTCACTGAGCAGAAGTGGGGTTCATGAATTTACATAATCTGTAAAGTTATCAGTCTCACCAGGAAGTGAGACATGATCAGAGTCACGGTGTTCATAAAACACTGACTACAGACGCCAGCATGACGACACAGTGATGCACAGACATTGTTCTCACCTTTGCCAGTCCTGCCCTCTCTTTGGCCACCTTCTGCTTTCTCCTGCCTGCAACACAACAAACAGAGTCAGAGGCCAGAAATGACTGAAAAATGATTCAAGTAAATGTTTACAAAGTAGATACAACATGTTAATCAATGCACTTCAGAGCACAGAGCTCGATCTGAACATCGCTCTGTGGTGTAAAGTACAAAGTTAATTTGTGTAACTAGTCCTTTAAAATGCAGCAGTTCATCACTGAAGGATCTGTAGATTTACTTAAATGTACTTATTTTACACTAGATTATTAATTATTATTGATCATATTTTACCTGATTATATCCTCACACTACATGTTACACCACGACTCACTACTTTATTTTCTACCTAGTACTGCATTACTCCTGTATTGTGTGTGTTCTGTGCTGTACACGCAGTATAGTTTATACATCACAGCTACTGGACTAGAGTTTCAAAAAAAATTATTAAATAAGATTTAGGAATTTAAGTATTTATGTGGACCTTTTTAAGTTTGCATTTTATTTTATTAAAATATAGTTTTGTTTTTCTTGCCTCAGTCCTCCTGAAACATGTGACTTCCCTCTTGCAGGAACAACAGACCAACAGTTTATCTGTAATTATTTTATCTTAATCCCATCAAAAAAGCATCTGATTGTTTCCAGATTCATTCTGCAGCACAGTAACAAACACAAACATCAAGCCATAGTCACTGAGAACCATGTTCAGAGACAAGAAGAACCAGGAGTCCTGCAACAGATGGTGTGGTCCCCCCCAAAGAGTCCTGATCATGGAATCAGTCTGGGATTACATGAAGAAATAAATACTACTGCTAGTACTACTACTACTAATACTAAATACCTGCCAAGATTTATTTAGCTTTATCTATTTGTTGCACTTTGTATGAGGTTCACTGAAGAAAACAAACAATGATTCCTCACTTCAGTTTCTGTGACAGTACTGTACCAACGAGTCCCACAACATTTAGCTGAAAGTCAGTTATGAGACTAGTGGGTTGGTTCTGTGCCCACTGTGTTAAAGGTCTGAAGTGCGACTCCCCAGGCAGCTTGTTCCCTGAATTAACATCATAATCTTCACTTGGCCAAAAGCCCAGCAGCACAGGTGATGTTGTGTAACAGCTTTAATCTTACTATAGTTTTATGAATGGGTCGGTGTTGCAGAGCAAAGATGTCCTGTCAGTGTTTAGCTCAGTTATTTTAATTCATAGTAATAATTGAAAGACACCATCACACACTTGGTACTGAATAATAATACTTCATGGTTCAATCACCAGACCAGCAGAGCAGAACCTGCCAAACCTCATTTATTGACAGTTAATCTGGCCATGAGTAAGGCTAATAAGGCCAAGTGTGTCTGCACTCGTACAACTTGTGTACTTTTAAATACAAGTTTTCACATTTAGGAGTTTAGTTCTGACTTGAATTGAGAAATTAAGACAAACTTTTTACCAAATTCCATTGACAAATTTAAAAGTTTAATGTGACTACCTTAAAATCCATAAAGATCCCACCTGATGGACTACGGCATGAGTTCATTTAAAAGTATTAAGTTCCTCCTAAACTTGACAGCATTTTACTTCAATAACATTTTCACTCACTCCACATTTTTGGATCAGCAGAAAGCACAAAAATAAAAGGATGAGACATCAATTTATTGCAAAAAGCCAAAAACTGACAAAATTAGTTGTTTAAAACAAGATTTCATTTCTATCAGCTCCGCTGTGACAAGGAACGGTTCAGGAAGTCATTTGTGCCAACAGCCATCAGCCTGTACAATGACTCCCTGACAGAGAGTCAGTGTCCACGCTGATGGTTTAACAATGTGTAACTAAGTCACTTTACATTCCTACTGTGTGTTTAGTTGGTATTACTGTCTATACTCTGTGTTATTCTTGTACTGTGTCTCGTGTATTGTTGTGTAAATCATGTTACTCAATGTTCAAATGTTTTTGTGTGTAATGGCTGCAACACCAGAATTTCAATAAAGTATCTATCTGTCTATCTATCTATATCCTGGAGTCATTTACAAACCAGAATTAAACACATATTTGTCATTTGTCTAATAATGACATTAAAACCACACTTAGAGCTATACTTTACAGTTTACTGTTTATATCTCACCACCATCCAAACTGGACAGATTTCAAGTTTAGAGAAATAAAAGTGCTCTGTTCAATTACTCTAAAGCACATGTAGAACCCTGTGTTGTCATTGACTGGTCGACTTTAAGCCGAATCAACCCCAAAACCTCATGATCCTGTGTAAGATCCTAACTATACGCTGCAACTTATATACATTCGTTGGGTATTCCGATAACATTAAAAAGCTCGATATTTAAAGGGAGTTTGGTGTGGGAGCTTCATTAACTATGACAGGTTGCGCTGTTACTACAGTGCCCTTGTAATAGACCAACACTGAGACACGCTTGACGAGCAGGTTACACCGAACCGAACTGGACCACATCGGACCAGATCCGAGCTCTGGGGCCTGTTGAAGAGGAGGAAGAGGAGGAAGAGGAGGAAGGAGGTCAACACTCACGTTCTCGCAGTCTGTTCTTGAAGTTGGGGTCACTCCGTCTTTTCCTGTCGAAATAAATGCAGTAACCCACAAACAGAGCCCCGCACACGCCCGCGGCGATCGCGCTCGTCCTACCCCCCATCATAACTCCCGAGACCGGGTCGGTTTTTGGAGGATTTCGGGTTAATTAGTGTCTTTTTGTCCGGTGGTCGGTCGGTGTCAGGAAGCTAACAGAGCGACTCCGGGCAGGAAGGACCCGTGAGGACCCCGCAGTTTGACAGGTAGTGGCCGTCCGCACAGCGCCTGACTGGAAATGTGAAGGAGAAACGTTTTTCACGGTTAATAGACAGTTATCTTATCTTTTATATATGTATATGAATATATTATAGATATAATGAGTTTAGTTTAAGTTTAATGAAGATAAATGTTATATATTTAGGAGAGAAACCTGGGTGGAGACTAATCTCTGGTTTTGTCTTTAGACAGATTAACTGGTGAGTAAAGCTCATTAGACTATAATGAAAAAGTTCATTTTTATAATAAGACTCTAATTAACATGTGGCTAAAGTGAATTTAAATTATAGAGTGGAAGAAAATATCTTTCTTCACAATTACAATATTTAACAACAGTAAAAAAACAAGTTTTAAAAAAGTGACTTTTCCCCTCAGTGTGTAGATATGTCTGCTGCCAGCTGTTTATTATCTGAAGATCAGTTTCTTTGCTCCATCTGTCTGGATGTTTTCACTGATCCAGTCTCCACACCATGTGGACACAACTTCTGCAAAGACTGCATCACTGAACACTGGGATACTAATAATAGCTGCCAGTGTCCATTGTGTAACAAGATTTTCTACACAAGACCTGAGCTAGACATCAACACCTTCATCTCTGCAATCTCTCCTCTTCTACTGCAATCTCTCCTCTTCTACTGCAATCTCTCCTCTTCTACTGCAATCTCTCCTCTTCTCTCTCTTTCCCTCTCCCTCTCTCTTTTCCCTCTTCCTGTCTCTCTGTCGAGCTACACGTCATTCCACCCTTTGCCCTCTGGACCTGTCTGACTCGTCCTGATGCCCAACTTCTGGCTGGAGATCTCGTCGCCTGGATCCACCGTTTGCCCTTTGGGATGCGTTTGGAGACTGGATTGGTCACAAGCTACTATGATGTCGGTCCCGGCCTCTGCGGACGTCGGAAGCTGTTTCTTGGAGGTCTCGACTCAACGCTCGATAGTCAAGGAATGGAATAAGTCTGCCTGCAATAACTAACTGGACTCCATATTAACTTAAAAGACATTAACTGTTATACTGGACTGCTGCCTACACAGCATGTAATCACCCATATGAGGATGGGTTCCCTGTTGAGTCTGGTTCCTCTCAAGGTTTCTTCCTGTTGCCTTCTCAGGGAGTTTTTCCTTGCCACTGTCGCCCTCGGCTTGCTCATCAGGGACAATCACATTATTATGACTCATACACATACACTGTTCATGTACTGTTCTTTGGTTGTGTAAAGCTGCTTTGTGACAATGTCAATTGTAAAAAGCGCTCTACAAATAAAATTGAATTGAATTGAATCTCTGAGATGGTTTCTCAGTTCAAACATGAAGCTCCACAGAAAACCAGCAGCAGCAGCTCAGAGCAACAAGTTGTCAAACCAGGAGAAGTTCCCTGTGACGTCTGCACTGGAACCAAACTGAAGGCCCTGAAGTCCTGTCTGGATTGTCTGATGTCCTACTGTGAGATTCACCTGGAGCCTCATCTGACAGTGTCAGGACTGAAAAGACATCAGCTGATCGACCCTGTGGAGAACCTGGAAGGCAGGATATGTATGAAGCACGATAAACCTCTGGAGCTGTTCTGTAAGAGCGACCAGACATGTGTCTGCATGTTCTGCTCTGTCTTAGACCACAAGACTCATGATGTTGTTCCTCTGAAAGAAGAATATGAAGGAAAGAAGGCAGAGCTGGAAAAGACAGAGGCTGAAATCCAACAGATGATCCTGAAGAGACGACTGAAGATTCAGGAGATCAAACACTCAGTAAAGATCAGTCAAAAAGATGCAGACAGAGAGAAAGTAGAAGGTGTTCAGGTCTTCACTGCTCTGAAGGAGTCTGTAGAGAGAGGTCTGAACAAGTTCCTAAAGGAGATCGAAGACAAACAGAAAACAACAGAGAAACAGGCTGAATACTTCATCCAAGATCTGGAACAGGAAATCTCTGAGCTGATGGAGAGAAGCTCTGAGGTGGAGCAGCTCTCACACTCTGAAGACCACCTCCACCTCCTCCAAAGCTTCTCATCCCTGAAAGCTGCTCCACCCACCAAGAACTGGACAGAGGTCAGAGTCCGTCCTCCATCATATGAGGGAACTGTGGTGAGAGCTGTGGCTCAGCTGGAGGAGACGCTCAGTAAAGAGATGAAGAAGCTGTTTGAGGCTGAGCTGAAGAGGGTCCAGCAGTTTGCGGTGGATGTGACTCTAGATCCTGATACAGCAAATCCCTATCTCATCCTGTCTGAGGATGGGAAACAAGGTCACAGTAGTGATGTGAAGAAGAAACTCCCAGAACACAGAAAGAGATTTTCTCCTTGTTTCTGTGTTTTAGGAAAACAGAGTTTCTCTTCAGGCAGATTTTACTGCGAGGTTCAGGTTAAAGGAAAAACTGAATGGGATGTAGGCGTGGTCAGAGAGTCGATCAAGAGGAAGGGAAATATAACAATAACACCTAAATATGGCTTTTGGGCCATATGGTTGAGAAATGGAAATGAGTACTGTGCTCGTGAAGAGCCTTCAGTTGATCTCTTCCTAAAGTCTCGTCCTGAGAAGGTGGGGGTGTTTGTGGATTATGAGGAGGGTCTGGTCTCCTTCTATGATGTAGATACTGCAGCTCTTATCTACTCATTTACTGGCTGCTGCTTCAATCAGAAACTCCACCCATACTTCTGTCCCAGTGATAATGATGATGATGAAAACTCTGCTCCTCTGATCATCTGTCCTGTCAAACAAACTGTGTGACCTCTGTTTTAATTATGAAATAAAACTACACTACACTAAGTCTTCATATTGCAGTTCAGGAGCAGCAGTCAATACGATAAAAGACACAAACAAAACACTGACAGATGATTTTGTTAATTATGGTCACAAATATATTCACTGTCATCATAACTTCATGCTTTATTATATTATTGTTATATTGAATCTATGTTGGATTTGTTTTTTAGATCTTCCAAACCTATTGTAATTCCTAACAGTTTGGAAATACTCAACGTTTGTCACACTGAGACTCTGCAGTGATGTAGAATATATATAGTACTTTTTTTTATTTGATGACGCTGTCATAAAAGAAAGTGTATTATTCAGCGTCAGAGTTTGTATTCTGTTAATAAGTTAATAATCATCATCAGCTGTTGTTTACAAATAACAAATACTTTTTCTCTTAATTGAAATTCTTAATCAAAATGTAACCGTTACATTAAAAAGAATTAAAACGCCTTCACTTTTGCACATTTTATGGTATAGATGTTTTAAACAATAACATAAACTTTTAAACAATTAGCAAATGAGTTCAAATTCATAAACTGAAAGGTCTGATTTATAAAAAGATTCAAACCCTTTATTGCTGCTCCAGACTGTGGTCAGTTATTCTGTTTGCTTAAATTGTTCTTCAGAACTGTGGAAAATGTGATTAATTAGCCATAGAGAAAGATGCACACCTGTGGATAAAGATGGGAGAACCTGGACGAAGACCAAACCAGACCACCACTAGAGTGTAGGTGGCAGCAGAGGACAGAAGAGAAGGAAGAAACTAGGGCCAAAACTAAATAAGACAAAGACATAAAACATCAACTTGACAAAACCTACCGCCAAATTCTAGAAGACACTCTCATCAAGCAGTGGTACAAGAATCAGTCTGCTTCATTCAAACAGACCATGATATTTATGCAGGACAATGATCTGACACCAATGACCCAGTGACTTAGCAGTCAAATGAATGTTTCTGAATGGCCAGAACTTAACTGTTGTTTGTTTTAGATTTTCTCTTTCCACTAATCAACTGGGTTAGGGTCTGGTAATTGCCAGAAAAACCTTCGACTTTTCCCTTTGTTGAAGTCCTCAGTGATTTGGATCACTGACTGATGCATTTCTCTGTAAATTAGCAGACGCATTTTTCTGTCCACCTCTGAATTCACCTTTAAGAACCATCATGGTTTATTGCATCAATAAAGATTACTGAGCCTGTTCCAGGATTAGTCGTGCTAATACTTTTTCTAGGGGGAGTATCAACTCAATCACAGAAACTTCACGTGGGATTCCTAGATAGTGAACAACAATCGCGCTACTCAACTAAAAACAGTGTCAACAGCAAATGGCCAAACTTCCCATAACATTTCCAGTACTACTCCCATCATATCCAAATTATTCTGTTCAAATAGTGGCAGATAACTTCTTCCCACACAACTCACTGGTATCTCCACAACACAATGGGAAGAAATACCCAGCATGCATTTGGCAGTGTCTTGACAAAATAACCACATCTTACTCAATGCTGCCACCATGTGACTAAAGTGTGTAATGGCATGTGAACCTCTGACAGCACATTTTCAACTTTTTATCTCAGATACAAATAACAAAACTAAGTTACAGTCACAAATGAACTAAAATAATTATTTTACTCTAAGTAGGAAATTATATTCTATTAATCTATTAAACCACCTGGCTACAAAGAAACACAAGCTATAATAATATATTTACAGTGATTTCTGAATGGCTGTATTCTACTCATAGGTAAGCGGTATACACATGCTGCATTCAGTTTAGATACTAGAGTTGCAGTTTGTATAAGTCAGATGTGTTTATTTCATCTGTCCAGCAGAGATCACCATAACATTACAGAGAGAAGAGTTTATCCCCTCAGTAACAACTGTACCAAAGAGGGAAATAGAAGAATTACATAAACCATTACAATAGAACATTACAGGTCAACAAGCGGGCGGAACCAATGATGGGTTTGTTCCAGACCTTAAAGGACTGTATAGTTAATCTAGTTATCTAACAGATAAAACAGGTAACACGTCACCCTAAAAATTAAATCCATGCTGCACCAAATGCTTGTCATTATAATCATGTTCACTCAAGAGACCTGCAGTACAAGATGCCAAGTAGGAGGTGCAACAACTGGAAATACAAGACAACTGCAGAGTCACATTGTTTTTCACAGTGACACCAAATCTACAGTCAAGGCAAATCTTTGTGTTTCTATCTCTAGAAAAACATAACTGGCCTCAAAGATCTCAACCATACAACTGAGACACTGAAAATAACGGTGAGTACAGAAGATACTGTCTTTTTGTCAAATGAGAACATAGAACTACTTTATGAAAAGGAAAAACCATGATGTGATTTAGTTCTGACTCTTGTTAGGGGGACAGTTTTGCACTGGACAATGTCAAATGGCTTAACTTAATACTTATACAGTCATAATAAAGACAATTTCTGTAAGCACAATCTATTTTACACACTCATGATGGGGTTTTCACCTGAGGATTTTTGTAATTCTTTGCTTTGACGCTTGTTTTCTGTCTTCAAACCTGTTGTTTTCCCCTGACAACATTCTTGCAGCTGCTGATATTTTTGAACCACTGTCACATTATGTGTACGGGAACCACAACCCGAGAGACAAGTAAAGGGAATTACATTTTAATAAAAATCAAAAGCACATAGGACCCAGATAAATTATAAGGCAGCGGTCATCCACAGGATGAGCAAGTGCAGGGGGAAACCTGGTGAGAAGGCTGATGAGCTACAAGACAGGGGGAGAAGCAGATAAGCAGATGAATCAGGGAAAAGGGAAGGTGACCAAGGACATCTAGTGGCAAACATGGGGAACTCGCAGAGGTTTATGTTTCCCACCAAGGTACCGATTATTTTACTTTTTATTCTTTCTTTTTATGTGCAGATATGTATACAGCTGCCCATCTTCAACCTGAAGATCAGTTTCTTTGCTCCATCTGTCTGGATGTGTTCACTGATCCAGTCTCCACACCATGTGGACACAACTTCTGCAAAGACTGCATCACTGAACACTGGGATACTAATAATAGCTGCCAGTGTCCATTGTGTAACAAGATTTTCTACACAAGACCTGAGCTAGACATCAACACCTTCATCTCTGAGATGGTTTCTCAGTTCAAACATGAAGCTCAACAGAAAACCAGCAGCAGCAGCTCAGAGCAACAAGTTGTCAAACCAGAAGAAGTTCCCTGTGACGTCTGCACTGGAACCAAACTGAAGGCCCTGAAGTCCTGTCTGGTGTGTCTGATGTCCTACTGTGAGACTCACCTGGAGCCTCATCTGACAGCTGCACGTCTGAAAAAACATCAGCTGATCGACCCTGTGGAGAACCTGGAAGGCAGGATGTGTATGAAGCACGATAAACCTCTGGAGCTGTTCTGTAAGAGCGACCAGACATGTGTCTGCATGTTCTGCTCTGTCTTAGACCACAAGACTCATGATGTTGTTCCTCTGAAAGAAGAATATGAAGGAAAGAAGGCAGAGCTGGAGAAGACAGAGGCTGAAATCCAACAGATGATCCTGAAGAGACGACTGAAGATTCAGGAGATCAAACACTCAGTAAAGATCAGTCAAAAAGATGCAGACAGAGAGAAAGTAGAAGGTGTTCAGGTCTTCACTGCTCTGAAGGAGTCTGTGGAGAGAGGTCTGAACAAGTTCCTAAAGGAGATCGAAGACAAACAGAAAACAACAGAGAAACAGGCTGAATACTTCATCCAAGATCTGGAACAGGAAATCTCTGAGCTGATGGAGAGAAGCTCTGAGGTGGAGCAGCTCTCACGCTCTGAAGACCACCTCCACCTCCTCCAAAGCTTCTCATCCCTGAAAGCTGCTCCACCCACCAAGAACTGGACAGAGGTCAGAGTCCATCCTCCATCATATGAGGGGACTGTGATGAGAGCTGTGCCTCAGTTGGTGGAGACACTCAGTGAAGACATGAAGAAGCTGTTTGATTCTGAACTGAAGAGGGTCCAGCAGTTTGCAGTAGATGTGACTCTAGATCCTGATACAGCACATCCTGATCTCATTTTGTCTGATGATGAAAAGCAAGTTTATGATAGCGATTTAAAGAAAAATTTTCCAGACAACCCGGAGAGATTTTCTGATTGTAACTGTGTTTTAGGAAAGCAGAGTTTCTCTTCAGGCAGATTTTACTACGAGGTTCAGGTTAAAGGAAAAACTGACTGGGATGTAGGCGTGGCCAGAGAGTCGATCAACAGGAAGGAAAATATTCCACTGAGCCCTCAGGATGGTTACTGGGCTATGTGGTTGAGAAATGGAAATGAGTATGAGGCTCTTGATGACCCTCCAGTTCGTCTGTCTCTCAAGTCTCGTCCTGAGAAGGTGGGGGTGTTTGTGGATTATGAGGAGGGTCTGGTCTCCTTCTATGATGTAGATGCTGCAGCTCTTATCTACTCCTTTACTGGCTGCTGCTTCACAGAGAAACTCTACCCATACTTCTGTCCCAGTGATAATGACGGTGGTAAGAACTCTGCCCCTCTGATCATCTGTCCTGTCGAGCAGACTGTGTGATTTTTTTATTAGGACACATTAAATATAAACTATATTTAATTAATCCTTTTATACCTCCCGTATATACATCGGATAAAATACTAAAGAATTCCAATGAAAGAGAGACAAATTGGTCAATTAATAAACAGAACTTACAGTCAATGCTTTTTAAGTTTGACATATTTTAGTGGTAATGTGGATGATAATGATAATACATTATTGATCCCCTTGGGGATCTGAATCTAACTGATGTTGTCGTTATACTTGCGCTTTATTCTAGGTGTGTTGGATGAACTTTTTTTCATTGCTTCAAAAATTCCCAGAAATGTTTCTTGTGAAATCATTGAATACATTTGTGAATTAAAATTTTAATAAACATAAAAAAGGAATTGGGGGTTAGGGTTAATGCTTTATGTGTTTTTAGCTGAGTCTGGACTATACAGCGTTGACACTGAACTCTTTTCATGAGAACACATCAGACTGCTACTATGTTTATGCAATAAAGGGCAGATTTGAAAGAGGTTGAAATGTTTTACAGTAAAGTTTACATAAATTAAATATTTGGTGTCTTAATCACAGCTTGAAACCCCAGAAAAGCTGAGCTCCCAACAAAGGGTCAGTCTTCGCAAGAAAAGACTGATTGTAGCTCATCACATACCATACCAAACTTCATTAGAGAATTAGAGAACACAAGATTCATAACAATTTTGGCCTTTCACCATCTAAATATCGTGAAATTGTGAAAATACTCATGGACTCTCAGAAAATCTTGTGTTAAGACAAATGGTGGAAACCTTTGAGTCGTGAGGCAGCACTGCATAAGAACCATGATCAATCATAAACTTACTCAGTGTTCCAACATCAGGTTTTTCCCACACCAAAACACGAAGAAATACCCAGCATGCAACTGGCACTGTGTTGTAAAATAACCACGTTAGTTGAGGCTGCCACCATGTGACCAAAGTTTATAATGACATTAAAAAACCTTTGGCAGCACAAGTGAACTTTTTAGGTAATTTAAATATTTAATTCATATATAAATACATAACGGTAAATACTTGGTGCAGACCGTACTGAATGTATTTCATCATGTCTTGTAAACACTTGTGAGTGAGAGATTCAGGGATCAACCAGAGTGGAGAAATTTCATATATAGACTTTTCTTGTTGTATTCTAGCTTTTAAATTTTAGATCTAATATAAATGTAAGGAACTTATTAACCTCTAATTAATATATCAGAATAACTGTGCTCTGTCCTCTTTAGGTTTACTGTACTGCCTGTAGATCATCTCACACTTTACATCTATAATCATATACACAGGGAATGAAAACGATCTTAAAGAATTAAAACATCTATTCATTTGTACAAGAGTCAGAATTATTCACATGATCTGTCTGTTTGTGTAGTAATGTAATGATCATTGTTACCTGTGGCTTCACCACACCTTTAGTTCACCTCAACACTAAAACACACCTTTCATAACATATTCACATATTATAAATGCAGTTATTAGTCATTAAAATGAAAGTGTTTCTAACTGTAAGTTAGTTTGTACATGATAAACAGCTGAATCCTGTACTTTTATCCTATAAAACAGCAGGTTTGAACGTGCAGAACAGATAAAACCCAAAGAGCCATATTATAAAAACCAGGTCCCTGAAGTCCCCACAATGTGCCTGTACACTGCTGAGAAACTGTGTAGATCAGTGTGAGCAGCAAGTCTGAAAAGAAAAACACGACGTCTCCAGAAAATCAGAGTAATTAGATCATCATAATAATAATATAATAATTAGAACAATATGATAATTAGAACATGTCTGAGAGAAGCTAACGTTAGCCACGTTAGCATTACTGAGCAGCTAATGAGGCTACATTCAACAAGCTAACCCAAAAACAAACAAGACAAAACACTTTGTGTGGACGAAACTTACGGAGTTCGTTTTTTGTTCTGGTCGGACACAACTACTTTGGAAGCCAATCATAGTCTAATAAGTCATTTAGAGTCTGATAGGCTGAACAATAACGTCCACAATTTAAAGCAGGGTTAGTGTGGTCATTCTGATAAACTTGTGTAACTTCACTACATTTATTATGTCGGGACACTGGTATATAAACCATAAACCACTCTTACACTTTGATTTGTCTCCACTCAGCTCCTCTCTGCATGACCCCCTCTAGTAACATGTCATGTCCTCATTGAACCAGGTCAACATCAGAACCTTAAAGTTTTTTAATTATTGTTCTTATTAAGGGATAAAAGCGGTCCCAAATGAACGTGAGTACACAGCTCTTGATGACCCTCCAGTCCGTCTCGTCCTGAGAAGGTGGGGGTGTTTGTGGACTACGAGGAGGGTCTGGTCTCCTTCTATGATGTAGATGCTCTGATCTACTCCTTTACTGGCTGCTGCTTCACAAAGAAACTTCACCCATTCTTCAGTCCCTGTGATAATGGTGGAGGTAAAAACTCTGCTCCTCTGATCGTGTGTCCATCAAACTACCTGATCTGTATTTACAGTTTATTCACACTGTATAAATATTCAGACGTCGGCACAATGATCAGTAGTGAGATGTCAGATGAATCCAAACGATGACAATCAATTAACTAATAAACTGAAATTGAAAACTGTCTGATAAAAAGCAGTGATAACAACATACTTCAAGTATCTTAATTATTTTCTGTCTCCAGTGTTGATATATAAATTAGTAGTTTATGTGTATTTGTAAACTGATTTGAGTCATTTTAGGGAACTGATGTAAATATTCCTCACTATTGCACAGTGTGAAATTTGTTGGTAGGATAGTCTTTAACTATAGTTAGTTTTTAATTTGGATATTCATATTTTTCTGTACTGAATATTAGATATTCATAATAAATTGACACACAGTAATAACTGTAACTGTTGAACATTCTCACCATGAAAAATATTTTTCTTTGAATGTTTCATTTATGAGTTTCATATTATATTTATATGCATATCTTTATGTAACACGTACAGTGTGTATATAAACATATGAAATATATTTTTTTAGCAGAACTTACTTCAGCAGAGTGTTAGAGACGGTTCAGTGAGGCTGTGTTAAGTTCAACACATAAAAATCTATGTGTATATATTACAGAGACTCTACTGAACAGTTGAGCAGATTGTTAAAGAGTTTTCAATATAGAAATAAAATGTAGCTGCACAACTAGCGCTGAATATTCACAGGATAACAGAACTTTGGTTCTGGAGTCCAGACAGAGGTACTGAGGACTGTCCTAGTTCAAACTGGTTTTCATATAATTTTGTTGTTTCACATTTAGATTTAAATTTGTTTCTAATCTACACTGAATATTTAATTTACTCAATATTAATTGGAATTATTTAACAGCAGTACTCATGTAGCAGTGACTCTGATCTGTCAGCAGGAGGAGCTGTTGATCCAACACACAAGAGTCCACACACACACACACACACACACACACACACACACACACACAGTCTGCATCCTGTCACACTGTGATATCTTCATCTTTGAGGCCTGATGATGTTCAGAATTTAAAGAGATGGTCTGCAGCTCGTGCAGCATCACGGTGAAGTAAAGAGAACCTGTGTTTACACCCTGTGTGAACAGACCAACAGACCCTGCTCCACTTCATATAAACCTAAACTGAATAAAAGAGATCAGAAACAATCAGAGGGTGGTGTTCACCTCATGAAGCTGATTCCTAAGTACAACCATTCTCCTTCAGTTTACATTATCTTTATCTACTGTAGGTAACAAAGGAAATAAGCTCATGGAAATCCCTGTCAGTACGACTTTATATCAACAAATATGATTAATGATGAGAATCTCAAAGACAAACAGGTAGAACTGGAAGAGGAAGAGATCCTGTGCACTGATTTAAAACTACCACCCATCTACGTTCAGTCTGCTCTGGTGTGTGTGGATCTGGCAGCGTCCTGTTGTCCACAGATGGCAGCTCTCTGCGTGACGCGCACGGTCAAAGCTGCTCAGACACAGAGGCTAATGGAGCTTACCCAATGACCACCAGCGATTAGAGGAGGCTGTGGTTCAGTTGGTAGGGCAGTCGTCTACAAACCCTAGGGCTGGGGCTTCGACTCCCTGATTCCTGTCTTTTCGTCAACGTGTCCCTGGACCAGACTCTTAAATCCATACGTAAGACTCTCACATACTAAGCACCTACTCTGCAGGGCTCACATATCTTATCTGTAACTGATCTCCTTCTTTCCTTCATACTTAAAGTTTGTTCTATGTTTTCATAGGACTGGTTCTTGAATAATGAGGCCTCATCTCTGCAGGCAGCAGGAATATTACCCACAGGTTAACAGACTAACAAACAGTCTGTAGTGGTCCAACAAGGACCTGGTGCGGCCTGAAGCTCGCTGATGTTTCTCCAGCTTGTTGCAACAATTAGTATTAAATTAACCTGCAGAGCCTCTTTGCACTGTGGGAAATGTAGGCTGCTAACAAAACGAACTGGGTCGTGTCACTGGTCAGGGAGAAGGATGACGGCGTCTGTACGAGTGAGAGCTGGAATTTCCTTCCTGAGGGAGCTGACGAGCAGCCGAGCAGAACAAGAAAACATGAATCGCTCAGTCCATCCACCATCACACACACACAGAAACACACACTCCTGAGCTGTGGGAGTCTGGGGGATTAGTGGACTTGGCTGAGCTTCGGTGAAGTTTCCCACATACATTCCCTCGGCTTTAGTGTCCGGGGGGGCGGGAGGGGGTCGGGTGTCACAGAAGGAGCAGGGGTCTGAAGGGTATTGGAAATGTTGTTAACAGGAAGTGATGGAGGTTCTTCAAATGAGCTGCAGTCTGGATTTCCTTTGTTTGTGTGATCCTCCATGTTCCTGTACATAAACCAGGCCATTCACGCTCTCTTTAATCAGACTAACGTTCAACCAGAGGTTCCTGGGTAACGTTCATCGTCAAACACCAAGAAAAGGAAGAAAGGTTGTTTGAAGTGCTGTAGCTAACATCGGCTCCCAAAGTTTTTCATCACTGTAATAATTGAACTCTTCATGAGGAACTGAGAGCAGACGTGATAAAACAGTTTAAAGGGATAAATCCTAACATGAAAAAGTACTAGAGCCACCATGAGCAACTACAGCATCATCCAAAGCATGAACAGGTAAGTAGCTTTAGCTGTCGAGGTGCACAACCTGTGCATTCCCTGTGATCCACTCACAGGGAATGCAGAGCAGGTGAGGATGTAGCGGGTAGAACTGATGAGGCCTTCAGGGTGGAAGGTGGAACTTAAAGCCAAGTCCAGCAGAGGAAAAACAGAGGCAGGGAGCAGTAAACACCACCAGAACCATGGAGTCACATCAGACATGATGCAAAAGAGCAGACTCCCCTCCCGCCCAGTGGATCTTTATATTAAAACTAAACTAAAGTCTAGTTCCTTCAGTGGCTTCAGCGAGCAGGGAGGCTGATGTAGAATGGAAATATGTTGTACTTTAATAATTAGAAATAGGTTCAAATTACTGAACTTAAATTAATTATAAAACTATGTGAATTATTTCAAACATTTCAAATTACATGGAATCACAAATGACCTGCACTCCATACTGTCCCTGAACACCTCACTAATCCTGCCACAGAGAGCATCAGGAGAGGATGATGGACCAGTGACAGAAGGTAGAAGAAGAAGACAGCGAGGAAGGAAACATCTGCATCAAACACGTCTCCAGCTCCCAATGATCTGTTTTAGTGAGTTTGTGTTTATGACGACTTCGGCCTTCATGCACATCAGCGTGTCTGTGAGGACAGATTACTGTGTGTGTGTGTGTGTGTGTGTGTGCACACGTTTAAACAACACACTGCTGCTGAGGAATGTGGAGTTTGACCTTGTGACCTCCCTCCCAGATTTACACTGAGAATCCTGGGAAAACACTGAACCTGAGTGTTGCATCACAAACCCTGCAGACTGACCTCTGACCTTTCAGCAACACCAACAAGTTGATTCTGTCCAGGTTTCTCACACCATCACTGTATACCTCTGCTTCTCTTTCTTACCCATAATCCTCTGGGATAGAACAGACAATCCTGATTCACAACATCTGTGTGACCTCTGACCTTTGTCAGCGATTACAGGAGCTGAGAGAAACAGGGTTAAGAGGTCGGTTCTTTGTCTCAGCAGTAGGAAAGTAACCAAATACAATACTCACACAAATCATTTGTTCTGAACATAAATGAAAAACTAAAACATATTTTCAGACGCACTCGTCTCATTGCTGCAGTTCACCTCGACATCCCATCGCTTCAGAGTCATGATACACACACACACACACACACGTCGGCCGTTCAAAGAGTAGGAGAAACCGCAAACAAGGTTCGAAGCTTGTAGCATCATTCTCAAAAAGAACTTCTACATATGAACAAGTTGTTTTTTCGTTTTTTATTTTAAATACATTTCAAACAAACTTCTTTCACTTTAACATTATCGAGTGTTTTTTTGTAGAATTTTGAGGAAAATAATGAATTGAATTCATTTTCAAAACGGGCTGTTAAAATAAGAAAATGTGTTCTGGATGCTCTGTAATAAGGAACAAAATGCACGTGAACGCGTGTTGTGTCCTGTGACAGGAATGATCAGTGGGCACAGACTCTAGTTAATATCACAGTGATCCAGGCGTTTTGCTCAACTAAAGCTGTCGGACGTTGATACAGATGTGCTTCACACAACGGTGAAGTTACAGATGTTCTGCCACGTTCCTCATGAACTCTTTCTTTCTTTGCCAGATTAGCTTCTCGGTGCCGAGTAAAGCTTGACAGATGTTTGACATGTTATTTTCATGATCACATGTTGAAGCCGGACATTTTGAGCGTCTTGACAGAAGTCAGGAAACTCACACTTGCTGAACCACATGCTCCGCACACGGCTTTTCATTAAACCTTTTGAGTTGGCGATGTTTTCCTGTGGCACCGGCCTCATAACAAACTTGACTTTATGGTTTATTTTTATTATTACCACCACATTGGATAGATCCCACATCTCCTTCTTCCATCAATCATCCTGAATCATGATATTTTACTATATTCTAAAGTCACTTAGCTCCATCCAGTTTGGGTCGGATTCTCAGTCTGAACAGGAAAAGAACACATGAAACCTGCCAAAGCTTCCACATCATGGGATTCATTTATGTGGTCGGCTGTTTAATGTGTGTACAGATACGCACTGAATGTCTGACAGCACACGCTGCGCCCACACTCAGACCGCGTCACTGCCGGAAGCAGCGCAGTGATTCAGCTAACAGCTCACATGCAACACGAGATGATTCTCCCCGCAGAGGATTTCATGTTAATAATGCAAAACAGACATAATGATCTAATCAGACATGCAGAGCGGCTCCAGACGGTTTGGTTGGTTGGAGCTGTGTGATTTTCCTGAGCTGGAAAGAAAATGAAGTCAGTAAAAAGTGAGAAAACGACACGGACACGGAGACCCAACCACCCTCTCAGGTGAGCTCAGGGACGACGGTTTACACAGCCTGCCCCAGTAGGCAGCAGGATTTTCAACTAGACTGAAGCTGTAGGACGGTGCTGGTCCAACCAGGTATAACTGAGCCCACAGGAAGACTTCCATATTCTGGCCAATCAGAACACAGTGGGAGGAAGGGGCGCCAAAATAAGTCTTTATAGTCTGACAGAGGAGCAACATAACTTTAATCCATTAACCTACTATAAATAAAGCTCAGAGATAAAGATATACAGTAGAGTTATATAGTTAACGTCTTTCCCTTTTTTTAAACCTGAAATCTGTGTTTTCTCAAAGAATGTGAGCAACTGGTGCATCTAGTAGAAAAAGATCCCCAACAAGCCTGGATACTCCTTAAAAACTGTTTTATACTGTATATTCAGTCCACAGGTGTATTATAAGTCCAGGATACTGGATCAAAGATTGGTCAAAAAGTTGCTCAGATGCTGAAGAAAAAGAAGAAAAAGAAAAAGCTGCTTCTGTAAAACGTGTGAAAACGTCAGGATCATTTTTAAAGATGGATTTAAAAAAGAAAAGAACTTTAAAGCAGAGAATGAGAAGCTTGTTTTAACTGGGATCCAGTCTTCTGCATGCAGTGATCTCCAGCAGCGCTCAGGACAAACACCACAGCTCACAGCTCATCGTCATGATCGTCAGCTCCTGGAGGCTGAACACGCTCTGTTTTCTAAAGGGAGTTTAGAGTTACTTTAATTTGCTGCTTTATAAAAAGCAGAAATTAAAAGATTGTTCTGGTTCTGGATCTTTTTCTGTTTCTGACAGGCAGCAACTGATTAAACCAGATATCAGAGGAAAACACTCCAAACCAGCCTCAGACAGAGAGCTGTCGTGTGTTGCTGCAGTTTAATAAATAAGTAATCTGCAGTTTTAGTTTGTGTGAAAGTATTTAATGTGTGAAATGAACCGTAACAAAGGCATCATTACTCAGCAGATGTCCTCAAACCAACTACAGCTGAAAACCTGAATGAATGTCGCACTGTAAGCACTGACCGTCGAGGGATTCCTTTCCCAAAGGTCACAGGGTCGCGGTGAGTAAAGGCTTTTAGTGAGTAAAGAAGCTTAAAGCTCACAGCTGAAGTCGATCACGTCGGCTCATGGGATGGAAACACCAGCAGATGGATTAACTCTCTTGCTGTTGCAGTCTCTTCTTCTCTGCTGGTTTCCAGTGAAACGGGGACGTTTGGCTGTGATGCTGCTGCCTGACGAGCTGCCAGGACCGAAACAAACACGTGGTTCAAACAGCTCGCTGAAGTCTCTTATCTGGGGAGCAGGGAGCGCTTCTCTCCGCCAACAGAGGAGGAAACTGAAAACAGAACCCGTTCATGAACTGTCGCCTCCTCGTGACTCTGAGGCTGCTTCCTGTTCCTCCTAAGGTTTATTGGTCGGGTTTCCTGTCTGACTTTTTACCGTATTGATTTTTTCTTATTTTGAATGAGTCATTTCGTTTGGCTGACACTGAGAGAAAAGCCATTTGTGAGCTCACAGTCTTTTCCAAATCCGTGACCCAGTGACGGTACCTGCTTTCTTCAGTCCATGACGCCATGGGACGCTCTTCAATAAGCCTCCTGACAGTCAGACCTGAGCAGCTCTTATAAAATGATTCAACCTCTGATCGTAACAGTCTCCAGATCAGTACGGGGTGAATGTTCTGCACTTATTGGTTTTTACGCCGCTTCTCATTCACACACACCAGCCGACACCTGACTCGACTAACTGGGGTTCAGTGTCTTGTCCTGGGACACTTGGACATGTGACAGGAGGAGCCGGGACTCAAACTACTGACCCCGTGATTGGTAGACGCCTGCTCTACCTCCGGCTCCACAGACGCCCGGTGTTACTGCTGTCACCTGGTTGTGATTTAGGTTTTGTTCTACTCAACAGAAACTAGACTTCAGTCACGTGTTCGTCTCTGATGTGTTTTTTTGTCCATGCCAACGATTTGACCCAGAATACACTTTCTTTGTGCCGAGTTTAGTTTTGTTGTTATAGACACACCAGACTGCAGAGGATGAAGAGACCTGGGATGTGAGCCAGTAACAGCGGCTAACAGAGAAGCAGCCATTTGTTTTTGATTTTGGCCTGGAGATGAAGCTTCGATGGCCGTGTCTCTCCTTTCTCCGGTTCCACGGCTCCGTCCTGTTTTTGTTAGATGCCAGAAAGATGAAAGCTTTCAGCTAAACACACAAAATCTCGAAGACCCAGGAGTTAACCGTTCCTTAAGAGGGGCACAGGACAGGGAGGGATGATTTGGGCGGTCTGTCAGATTGACTGAAAGCTCACGGTTTAGGGCTGAAACCTTTCCAGCCTGTCTCTGACGTGCAAAGTGTAATTGTTGGACTCGGTTTGGTCTGCAGAGATTTAATAAAGAAAAAAGGAGAAAGAAGAAGCTCTTGATTTCTGCATCGGCTGTTAGCTCTGGTTGCTGGCACACAGGACTGGGACCCTCTCCAACCTGCAGTCTTTGGCGATGGTTAATAATAATCTAAATGTGAGTGCATGCTGGTCCAGGATTGGATAATGGGGACAACACAGTGCTGGAGGTTGGTCAGGACTGAAATCCTCAGTTCGTTGACGGGGAAGTTTGACAGAAAGTCACCCAAAAGATTTGTAGCCGTTTCCCAAATGACTCGGATTTCCTGGTTTTCTCTGTGTAAACAAGTTAGAGGGATTTTTTGTCATTCAGCGGACGGAACACGTTGTCAGACAGATGTTTAGAAGGGTTTGTGGGATTCACAAAGATGTGTCCACAACAAATTATCTACATTACCTGTTAAAGAAATGTTGCGAATCCAAGAGGGAAACAAGCGGAAGAGGCAGAAGTGTCCTCAGCGCTGGACGGATCAAGTCTTTGAGTCTGTCTCATTCTCATAAACACGGTATACAGGAACCCCATGAGAGGATTTCTTCAAACATCCACTTGGACTCAAGAATGAGAAGATTAAGGTGGTCAGAGGTCAAAGGTCACCATGACTTATCATTTATTGTAATTATATGAATCTGGAACGACATGAAGATATGCTGCAGACAACAGTGAGGCAGGAATTCTTTGTCTATTGGAGCAGTGGTACGACCACATAATTAACACTGAAAATATAAAATCATTTTATAGTTTGACATTTTGTGACAACGGTCAGGTTGATGCCGTCACATCAGAATGTTAAACATGACTGTAAACGTTATTCAGACTAATAAAGCTCACCTCCATCCTCCGCACAAAAACCAAAGAGTTTATAAAAAGCAGAATAACTTTTAAAGAAGAAGCAGTGTATTCAGTTCAAACCATGAACAGTTAGTGAAAGCAGCTTTCGAAGAACCTTTCAGTTCTCACATACTCTGCTTGTTAAAGACTGAAACCACTTGTTGTTCAGGATTAAACAATAAAGGAAGAACCGCCAACTGCGCTGCACATCTGACTTTAATCCAGACCGGTGCCATGTCTTATCAGAGGAGCCAGCGCTGGGTTCACGGTGATGTCGTCCAAAGAAAGAAGAACACAAACCAAAACACCACAGTCGTCTCCTCCCCCAGAGTAACATGAGGTTCAAATGGAAACCACAGGCCTCTCTGCTGGAGAAGGATGGAGCGGTGCTCCTTCCTCGGCTAGTTTATCCTGCACAGATCCGTTTTATGTATTCTCTAGGTGCAGCGCCCCCTTTTCTACCCACCAACGGAGACACAGAATTCAATTACTTGACATCTCGTTGTGTAAATGGCTCCTCGGGTCAGTGCTGGAGGACACTGCAGCGAAGAGGAGAAAAGAGACGAGGACAAAGAAGTGTGAGTAAAAACGTAAAGAGCCAAGAACGATTCGTTAAGAAACACTGATCTAATAAACTATCTTATTATTTATTTGTATTTATTTTGAACCCTTTTTGAACTATAATATGATTTTATGGCAGGTTCCCACTCAGAACTCGACTGTTTCTGTCCAGTAAGTTTAAACTGATTGTTTCGTCGATGTGTTGACGTCTGTTTACACCTGAGAAACAGAATTCATTGGCTGACTGTTGATTACATAAACATGTCGGTGGTGTGTGATTAATAATCCTGATCTGAGCCCAGTCGAGGGCACGAAGGTGAAGAAGTGAAATGTTCACAGTGTGAAGGACTGAGTCAGGAATCAGCTTCTGTGATTCTAAAATGCACAGATGTGTAAATAGCAGTTCCTTCTAACTCCCACATCAAACTGAGGTTCTCCCTCTTCTCTCCACAACATTTGAGGTTCGCTGTGCTGTGAGGTGGAGGGGGGGGTGAGACTGAGAGTTCCCAGGAATTGATCAAATCACAGCATCGGTCTGCAGACACCGCCCTGAATGAAGTGGGCAAATCAACAAGAGCTCATCGCACTTTATACCATCGTTGTGAGGACTAGTTTTTCTGTGAATGGTGAGACGAGCCGATCAGTGTGTGCAGCGTCAGTAAACGTCACCTTTGCTGCTCTCAGTCACTTGTAGCGTGTGTGTGAGGTGTTCAGGGACATTGGTCAATGGCCGTGTTATTCATATTACCTACTGTAATCGTTGCTTAGCTCATTTCCATCAGTAGCATCTGAACAATCACAGCATTCTCCAACCTCTTCATGCATCCGTCCATTATCCTCACCGCTTTCCCTCTTAAACTACTGTCACAGGGTGAGGGCCGGTGCACACCCAGGCACCACCCGTGGATTCAAACCCAGGTCCTTTTGTTTTTCCACAGTGCCGACCACTGCACCACTGTGCTGCCCTCCACACTCTTTATGTGCACAACTTGTCTCTATATCTCTGTGCAAGACGACTTGTGTTTCTACTGAGCAACAGTCAACTCTTATTTGGATAAACACAGTTTCTGCTCTGTGCATTTCTGTGTCAGTAAAAGTGATTCTAGCGTTTGTTGCTCCTCAGTCTTGTTATTGCCTCCTCTCTTCTTGTCCTGCTGTTGTTGACCTAAAATATTCTAAGATTTCCGGTGGAGCCTCCACCCTGCTCATTACTGACCGCTGGCAGGCAGCTCACTGGAGAACTGCACTTATCATTGTGGTAATACAGAGGAATGTTCGACACACAAACGCCAAGTTCAGATCCCCACAGTCTCCACACTGACTGGACAGCAGCTGCCACAGTGAATCTGATTCAACGATAACAACGAGCATCAAGTGTTTCACACAAACAGTGTCAAACAGGAGAAAATGAAAGAAAACCCAGATAAACGTTCTACAATCACAGAGTTTCACTATCTGCAGCCTGACAACGTAGGGACGTTCCATTTAAATGATGATAATAATTTATTAAAAGGACTGAAATGTCCTAGTATGAGGACGTGGGTACTGTTGCTGAGCTGACATCCTGCAGACAGACAGTAGTGAGGGTGTCTGTGTCCATGAATCAGCACTGAGTCATCCTCTGTGTGTCGACCGCTGATCAAATAACGTGCACACAGCTGAGAGCTCGCTGCAAACTGTGACCCTGAGGGACACGGACACAAACACTGAGGACACTTTTCAGCTGACACAGAAGTGATTTAGATAAAACACAAACTGGACCAAACCCACACTACGACACGTCGTGCCTGCAGCCGGCAGCTTGTGGGTCCAACTTTTCTTCATAACCCAGAATGAACCACAACAGTCACTCAGGCCTCAGATAGCGTTAGCGAGCTAAAGCAGACGCAACAACAAAACTGAACGGTGAGCACTGACAGCCGACAGCAGACCTGTGGTTGGTCAGAAAACACCTGTAACTGCATCTCATTAAAGAGGATGAGGCACAACGTGGTGGCTGCACCAGGTGCTACATTAGAACAGTATGTACAGTCCTCCTCTCTCCTGTAGTTGTGTTTCCTCCTCTCTGTTCTCCTCTGCAGGTATCCTCCTCCTTGGAGCTGTATATCTCCAGAGTCCAGTTCCTGTTCCTACCAACCTGTCCAGTGCCTCTGCTGGCTGCTGTTCTTTTCTCTCTCCTCTTTCCACTCACTCCAACCGGTCGAGGCACATGGCCGCCCACCCTGAATCTGGTTCGGCTAAAAGGAGTTTTTCCTCTCCACTGTCTCCTGGTGCTGTTCAGTGTGGTTGTTGATTTTCTATATGATTCTGTATACAGTTATACTCTGTGGTATATTGAGTCCCTCTTCATCCTGAGAAATACTGACTACATGAATGTTCACAGTTGCTTGCACAGCTGATGAACATATGCATGTTGTGAATCACCGCAGTGAGAATGTACATTAAACGTGGGTGGTTCTGAAAATGTCTGATGCATAAACACTGCTACAATCAAATAATTCAAACAGTGACATGTTCCCGGGGCCACAGTTAATGTGTATGTACATTACTGATCAACACACTGTGGTGAAATATCAAAGACCAAAAGCCATTTTTCACAGACTGCAAGCAAACAGAACCACGAACAAACTGCTCCCAGATGTCTGCAGAGTCAGTCAGCAACACAAAGTGTTTATGTGTCACGACACATGACGAATGAACGAGTTTCACCATTTGGGAATTTCTAACTTCTAATTTCTCACTCACATGTTCATTAATTTTCAGGATCAGTTCACACAGTATTTTATTACCACTTTGTTGGTGGAGTGTTGTGCACTGTCACCTCCCAACCCGGGTTCAAATCCACCGTTCTGTGTTCATGTTCATGTTCCCCCGTGTTCTCTCTGAGTGCTCCGGCTTCTACTCACTGGCCAAAGACGTGCACTAGGTTAGTAGGTGACTCTAACCTGCTAACCAGCTTCTTATTGGCTGAACACACCTGATCCAGGTAATTAGCAGTGGGCAGGTCAAGCATTTAAAAAACAAGAAGGACGGTGGCCCTGAAGGACCTGACCTCAGCTTAAACCATTAAAACATGTCAGAAATAGTTGAAAATAAAAAGTCAAATCGATCACAATGTGAGAAAGAATTAAGCAACAGATGAAACATTTATTGCTTTTAGAAAGCGTCGCAGCCCCTGACCGGGACTCTAACAGCTTTCACTTCTATTTACACTGATATCCATGAAGAATATAAAAGCTTTTTCCTCCTGCTCCGGCGTGTCCCTTCCATCCTTTCATAAGAAGATTAATTTACAGAACTGCATTTCATCTTCTTCTTTCTGTCGGTCGTAACTCACCACGGAGACACTGATCCTCACACACATTCTGACATTTACTGATTTGAGTTTCAGTCTCATTGAGTGTCCTAATGACATCATGAGTCTGCATGGAGCAGCTCCCAATAACCACTTGGACCTCGAATGAGCAGCTTCAGAACATGGGTGTTCATACTGCACCGTAGCCTTTGAGTTAGTGTTGGAGTTTGAAGTCAGTTTGGGAAACTGTGTCTTTCTCTAACCCGGGGAGGCTTTGACTTACAGATCCACAGTAACAGATGCTTGTGTCTTTCAGGATCAGATCTCATCTTGCTGTTTACATGTGATCCCCAGGGCTCTGCTACAGGAGCGTGATACGTGCACTACCCTAATCCCTAATCGACCAACACAATAGGGAAAACACACGTGGACCACGCCCTTCGAGGACCAAGCCCCTTTTCCCACACTCACTAACACTCTGTAAGCGAGCGTGGATAGATGAGACGTCAGGGAGGAAATACTGACGCTCACCTGATCGCTGAGGCGTCCGCAGCTGTCTCAAATACCACGTCAGCCCTCGGCTCGCTGCTCTCACCCTTCAGCATCCCTGACATGACAGCCTGATGGAAACATACACACATGATGATAAGTCAGGAGCTGAGATGTTTCTGTTTTCCACCAATGTTTAGGCTCTCAAACAACTAATTACACTGACTCCAAGTCACCGCCTCTAGGTCCAACTAGCTTTGAGTCTGTGATTTACTTTATCTTCATCCACTTTATGGTTGAATACATCTTATAGCAACACCAAGACTACAAACCACAAAACAATGTGACAGACAAATCTCTAGAGGCCATCTGTAACGACACAGTCTCAGGTAACAGGTTCTGTTAAAGCTGTGGTATGGTTGAATACGGACGGTATTAGATGATGTATATATATAACTGAGAGAGTAACTTCCATCAGTATCTGTCATATTTGACTCAGTGTTCCTCCATCTGACAAACTTAGTGTAGATGTTCATCTCTCTGTTCTGGAGTAAGAAGCTGCCGATCTACAGTTTATGGATCATCTGGTATTCTGATCTGCTACTTGAACCTCCAATAAAACAGCTTGTTTCTTGTTTATTTCATCTGTACAAATGTAAGATCAGGTATTTGACCGGCGGATATTTTTCCTTCGGTGAAGTGATCTGAAACGGACCCATTTTTCAGTGTGAAAGATTTTTCCTATGGATTCAGAAGCTTTATTTTATGCATCACTTAAACCCGGCAACAAACCTGAAGGCAAAAGGCAAGGCCGCGCTGAACATCATTTAGCAATGGGAATCGAGGGAAACTCCAGAGACAGGACAGGGGAGACCTCAACAGGAGCCTGAGCAGGCGAGGACATAGACGACAGTTAAAACAATGGAGACCTTTAAATAAATAATCCTCACACAGGACGACTGCTGCTGCAGCTGGGACTTTAACTTCTGCACTCTCTGAATGTCTTATTTTGGCAGTGTGTGTGTGTGTGTGTGTGTGTGTGTGTGTGTGTGTGTAGCATCAGTAGTTGTGACAGTGCATGAAAACCGGGCAAATGGCTTCAATTTTATATCCAAGTGTCCGGGTTAGAGCCAAAACACCAAACTGGAAGCGGAGCAGAAACCACACAGTGATTATTTATAGCCGTTTACAAATGGACTCCTACACAAGCAGAGAGCACTTACAGTTGCACTGGGAACACACTGTTCAGTCTGAATAGTAAATGTGTGGTGGTTGGATGGGTTCCTCATGGTGAGCACTGATAACAAAACAAAACACCCACAGTGGCAGAGCCCAAATTCAGTCTCTGGAATAAACAGTTCAAATAATCACATTGTGCTGCTGCAACGCTGAGAGGAAACTTCATTTAACACAACTCACGTCAGTGGAAAGTCACAAATTCAAACATCTCTACTGTCAGAGGGTCAAAATCTGAATGTGGGATCGGCAGAGGTTCTGTAGGGACAGACGTCAACAAACTGATGAACAAATGAACACTGATACAGTTTCAATAATAATAATAATAATAATAATAATATAATAATAATAATAATAATAATAATAACAACAATAATAATAATATCAATAATAATAATAATAACAACAATAATAATAACAACAACAACAACAATAATAATAACAACAACAACAACAACAACAACAATAATAATAACAATAATAATATCAATAATAATAATAATAACAATAATAATAACAACAACAACAATAATAATAATAATAATAATAATAATAATAACAATAATAATAATAATAATAATATCAATAATAATAATAACAATAATAATAATAATATCAATAATAACAATAATAACAACAACAATAATAATAATAATAATAACAATAACAATAATAACAACAATAATAACAACAACAACAACAACATCAATAATAATAACAATAATAATAATAATAATAATAATAATAATAATAATAACAATAATAATAATAATAATAATAATACTTTTATTTATACTAATTAGAACCATTCTGTATATCGTTTCCTTCGGATTTCACTTGGTGAACTGCTGAAGATGCAGCATTCTAGTCTAATCAGTATTTTCCAACTTGACCCACCAACCAGTGGTGTTGTATGTAAACTGCTGATTAGACTCAACCTGACTGGTTGGTTGGACGTACAACTACCAGAAGGAACGTGATCGAACACATTCAAGGTAAAGATTCAACCTCAGGTCATGATGGTTACAAAGCCTGCGTTTTAAATAAGAACCCAGCAGGACGCTGTGAGAGCTGCGAGTTGGACACTGACCGATAGTGATGGTTAAACTGAAACTGTCCGAGCAGCGTGGAGGAGTTGTGAAGAAGTGGTCAGCATGCTGCAGCTCTCTGAGGACTTTTAAAGACAACTGTCTCCAGTGGATCATCAGTTATTGCCCGCCTGTCAGAAGGTGCCGCAGAGTCAGAGATCGACATTTATCTCAGTGGACGTTTCTTACACATCACAGCACTTCTATTAAAACCCTGACACAACGCTGTGATAGTTTACTTCTTGAAGACATGTTTCTGGTGTCTTCTGATGGACGGGTTCTCGTCTCCATCAAGCATTCTGCAGCCAGTCTTTGTTAAGCTCAACACTACTGAGATCAGCTGGGAATGAAAAAATCAGAGATGTTTAAAAGGTTCAGTCATTAAAAAGGTGACCAGAGTCACCAGCTGACATGTTAACAATAAATCATTAGTGTAGTCCACTGGTTCTTTTTTTAAAAAGTATTATTAAAGGCCTGAAGAACACTTTGTGGCTCACGGTGGGAGCTCCTCTGTATGAAACTATCCTGATTTAAAGATTTTAAACCAATGATGAACATCTGGGCTGGAAAATATCCAACATTCAATCACACGCTGATAAAATCGAAACTCCTAAAAGTTGTTTTTGAGAGTTACTTTGAACAGAAACAGAAATTTAACCTCGGTGGAGTCGTGAGGTCATCAGCACTTTATCCTGTTGTTAGGTTCAGGTGTGTCCAGGTTCACGAGCAATAGAAGCTACAACTTCAACCAAACTTAAACAACTGCAGCAGCTCTCATTCAAACTCGTGGCTGGTGTAGTGTTAGAGTCTAATATGTTGCACTGAGTCATGTTCTTTGTTTCCTTGATCTCTTTGCACTAACTTTTTCCATTAGTTTGAGGTTCAGAAAGAAGAAAGCGGACAGAGGTGTTGTTGATTCAGACATTTACAAAAGGTTTTATAGAAGTAATTCACTGACTATGTTCAGATTCAACACACTGAAGGAGAGAGAGTCCTGGATACTAGTGATGCCCGCCTGACACTGATGAACCGTGAAACACTGCTTCAAAGTTTGGAACAAGACACCGATGACGTCCGAGGTACCGACTGATTCGGTCCCTGGAGTGAATCATGTGACTGGTTCGAACCAGTCGATACTGCTTGATAACTCGGATTCAGCAGGTTCCTTGGTGTGTAAACAGCACTACAGTACAGGGTCACTCCAAATAATGCACAATATGTTTTAGCAAACAAAACTTCTCCCAGCAACTACAAACAGTTATAGAATCAACGACCAGACAAACAGTGTTTCCAGAGAGTTTTCAACCAACCAGATGGAGCCGGAGAGGATCTGGCTTCGAAACCTCATGGGAAGTGAGACCTCCCACCTCACGACCAGATGAGGGGAAACTAATCCGAATACGTCCAGGGAACAGTTTCTGTAACCTAAAGAACACGTTCAGTTTAGATTCAACTAAATTAAACTCACTCTACATTAATTGAATTTTACCTTCTTTGTTTTATTGGTGGATTACAAACCAAGGCACAATGCACACAGCGCCACCTACGGTGTCGGAGTGGGTATAACCATAACATCAAATCAACTATCTGCAATCAAAGGTGCTTCTTTATGAAACATTTCATTTTACATTCATAAAGCTAATCTCTCACATGCACAGATCTAAAGGGGTTTCCCAAAACCATGGGCTACATCATTATATGGGCCTCTTTATCAAATAATACAAAAGTTCCTAATCAAATACTCAAATCACACATATGAACAATAGAAACCTTAAAAAGCAGAAGAGCAGTTTACAGAAGGTTGAGAAATAAGTTCAGAATAAAGAGTTAAACATTTTTTAATTTATCAAACAGGTAGAAACAGAAACGTAACACTGGTATAAACTGTACTCGTCAGTATCCCTCTTCCCTCTTCTCTGTTGTCTTTGTTAAAACTATTAAAACATAAAGGGTTCAAGTCTGACGTCACTGTTTGTCATTGACTGCTGTTATCTGGATCATTTTAATAGTTATGTTACCACCACCAGCCTCTCCACAGCTCAGACCAGAGGTCACGTAGCACTCGCGGTGCATCTTTTTGGCCTAAAGCTGAACTTTGGAATCTGCTGCACGTCGTGTGTTTAGAGACACAGAGACAACAAAGAAGCAGCAGCTCCCTGTAGATGATCTCATTTATTTCATCCAAACACACCTGTGGCCCACGTCTGAGGACACAGCTGCACAGCTGGGTGTCTTCACCTCCTGAACCCCGCCCCGCGTCACCACCACACACCCACACCCTCTGCCTGGGGATAACACCCCTCCTCTCTCCATCCACTGTCCTTCATCAGTCCTCACGTTTGAGTTCCTGTGCCCCAGCAGCTATCGCCATGGTTACCAGCCAGGATCACACCCAATCGCCAGACGGATGTGGCGGCTGGAGAGAAGACAGCGGGGTGAGGAAGGGGGAGTCCATCTGAGAGGTGACGAAGACGAATCAGCAGCAGAGCAGCGTCTCTGATGACAAGGTCGTTTGGAGGTCAGGAGATAAGACCAACTCCTGCTGATGACACAGTGAACTTTGACCTTTATTGTCCCTCCCCAAGAAGTGAAGCATCGGCTTCCTCCCAGTTTGGAGCACGTGTGATGTTCGAGTGTGCTGAAGATCCGTCTGATTCCCACCGCGTGTTAGCTGCGTCCACCCACAGCACGGGGCTGCAGCTGAAGTTTTGTGTTTCATCCTTTTGTTCGTTCGTTCAGTTCCAGTTTGATCATAAGAACATTTAAATTATGACGCTCTGCTCATTCCAGTAAAACAACATCTGGTCTTCCTTCAGTTACATCTCTAAATGATTCTGTGCGACCAGCTGTGGCTGTAAAGACAAATGGAGTCCATATCGACGTCTCCTGCGTGTTTCCAACCACATCTTGTCAAAACAAAGTGAGGCCACCAACCCGTGAAATCAGTGTCGTCTCTATGACAACGCCGGCTGATTCTGTATCGACCTGACGGTGGATGACAGGCGCTGAGTGTCTGTGTTGGTTCATTAGAGGCGGCAGCACCATCAGTCCGTCTCCTCCATCATCCCATCAACTCATCAGCAGGGACAACACGTCCCGGACGAGAAGCAGCTGCAGGGATTGAAATGTTTACTGTGCACATATTTACACGTGTCATGGACGAAACACGACAGAGAAACTAAATGTAGACACGTGAACAGTGAGTGAACAGACTCAGTCCACTCAGAACCAGAAGGACTGAAGACTGTGTTCAGAGGCTGATCGGGGATACAAGGTGGGGGACTCAGGTGAATGAAGTGGAGGTGGTCCACTTGACACTTTTACTGAGGCTGAAGTTGGACAGAACCAAACGAAAATGAATTCAACATCAACTACTGCACATCAAATCCAACTCTGTCACCACTCAGCTCAAAGACGAGGGAAAGAAATCAGATGAATGTTGGGGGGGGGGTCCCAGTGAACATCAGTCGTGTTTCTGTTTCCTTACACATGAAGAACAACCTGCGAGTTCAGTTCCCACCACTCTCTCATTAGCTCTGCTCACAACTGATTTACTGTTCTGCTGGATCAGAAACATTTTTCTGTGCACGTGCACGTCCAGTAATAACAGAATAATAACTGCAATAACAGCTTTATTTATAGTTTTGCTGATGGAGTGCAGTTGGAAATCTCCCGGCTCCTGAGAGATGAAAAACTAATCTCCATCTGCGTCGTGTTTGTGTTTTTGCTTTGGATAAAGAAAGTGCTGTTATCTTATCGGCTGACCTCTGACCCTCTGGCTGGACTCCTCAAAACAAAAACAAAATGGCAGCTGTGTTGTGTTTGCGAACCCCCCACACAGAGACAACACCTCCCCAGTGAGCACCATGGATCTCGTCCAAACTCTCTCTTGGCTCAGTTCGGCTGATCATCTCCCATAAGTCTTGTTGCACTGGAAGAATGTGTGAGGTCTCAGAGGTGAGTGGACCACAGTAACTCTGCAGACCTGTTTTAAAAGTTGTTCATCCATAGCTGAGAGCTTGTTGGATGATCTTCCTTCCTCATCTGACACACTGCTAAACAGCAAAGTTCAATATCAACAAATCAACAAAAAGAATGATTAAAATGCTGCTCAAACCCTCTTCAAGTTACATTTGAAGGTGTGTTGAAGGAGCTCTTCTCCATCACTCTCATGACACAAGAAGTGACACCTCCTCCGACACTGGAAGTGATTCTTTTCTTTGCTCACTCCTCAAGTCAAGGTGAACAAAACTCCTGTAGCATTAATCACGCTGACGATGGGCCCCCCAGCCGGCCCAGACCTCCAACAGAAGGTTGCAGCAGCCGTGGTTGTAAACCTGCCAACAGCTGAGTGCTCCCACAGCGCTGACCGGCCATGTTTAAATCCTCCGCTCTTTAAACCCGAGCTGTTTGGGGCCCTGAATCCTGCGGAGGCCACGTCCCTGCTGCAGCAGCGATAGTGCGTCATTCAGATTTATGAGATTTCATTTTGATGAAGAGCAGCGTAGCCAGAGGACGGCACAAACCCCTCCACCTCTGCTTTCACCATTAATAACTAAACACTGCTGCCATGTTTTCTGAACTGTTGTCATGGTTTAGGCTCCAGAAGAAGCTCAGCGGACTCACTTGAATGTTCACAGACTCTCCCACACAGGTGTTAAACAGCATGAGTCTAGTTTGATAGTTTGAACCCGAGCAGGTTTGGAGTTGTTGTCACATTATTATCAGCTCAGTGATGTTATAGGAGTTGTCGACGCAGTGCAGTGGTTCAACAGCTCCACCAACCCAACACATTTATAGAGTAATGTAATGATTTTACTGTTATCTGCACATTTCAGGCACCTAAAGCACGTAGTTAAGGACTCGAGTTCTGGTCTCAGAGAACGGATCCACCGTCAAACCTCTGTGTCCTAAATGTTAACTTAAAGTCAATGGGTGCTCCAGAGATGTAGAGCGCCTCCTTGGAAATGTCACTACGTGTCTGCAGAGAATCCATGTGGGTTAGTGGTCTCCTGCTCAGGAATGATCAGTTCATCATCAGGTTCTCTTTGTTTCAAACAGTGCAGAGAAGAAGGTCTGTAGTGGTGTTCCTGGTCTGAATAGGGGGGACGGAGAGAACAGAACCGGATGAACTGGTTCAAACTGCCGCTGCACTGACCTTCAGATGAGACTCTCTCCTCTGCAGTCAAGTCTTTTTCTGGGGGAGTAAAACTGTTTGTTGCTTCACTGAAGAAAAAGCAAACAGTGAAGATGAGGACAGTCACAGGAAAAACACCCTGCAGCAGCTTCCTGCAGCGAGGTGACTGTGAACCTGCTCCTCTCTGCTCCACTCCAACTTCACTCCGACACCCAAGAGTTCTTTTCTGTTTTCAGCTCCGTCACATGAATGTTGGGAAGCAGCGAGCGTCTCTGTTTTCAAATGTGCCTCAACTTTAGTTTCGAGATTTGGCAGAAAGAGGTGCAAACATTCCTGCTGAAAGTAAAACTGGTCGTGAAACATGACGAAGAAATAAAACTTTATTCAGTTCAAACATAACTCAGTCAACTCTTTCAAAGATGCTGCAGAACTCACAGGGAACTGTGTCAGTTTGAATAATAGTGGAGCTGACAGATGATAATGGATGCAGCATGTGAGCGGTGCAGAGCACGATCGAGCAGGGAGCTGGAGCGGGTGGATGTTGGATGGAGCACAGGGAGGGAGTGTTACCCTCTGTCCCTCTTCAATTTTGCCCCAGTGCTGCTCAGACCACGAGCCTGAAACAGACCAAACCCCAAACAGAATGCACACGTCAGTCAAACTCGGCCGTTGAGAGTTGTTGGTCTTTGATTTACGTGCAGGTTTTTTCTTTTTTGCTGTAAATGAGTGAAAGTGGAGCGAAGAGTGAATGTTCTTCATCTTTAAAGCTGCCTGAATTTTGAAAATGAGCTGATATATGTTAATAAGCTCTTATGAAACTTGTGTTTTAAGTATTTCCACGTTTTTATGAATATTGATTTTTCATGTTTGTTTTACTGTGAAGATTTTAAGTTTCACAAACGGCTGAATTAATCTGATCATAATCAAATCAAATGTCAAAGCCTGAGATTCACTGAAATGAATGTGTGAACTACTACACCTCTAATGAAGAGAGGACCGGTCCGTCTGTGGGGTAACGTGTGAGGTCACATGACTTTCTTTTTGCAGCAAGATTTAATGACTTTTCAGACTTGGTGTCTTTTTAAAAACATTTTCATGGACACTGACTTTACTTGAGGTGAGTCTCTAATATTTGAGAATCCTCTCTCATGTGTCTGTGACTCCTTCGTTAATTCAGTCGACCAATCAGCTCTGGTTTTCTTATTTCTTTCTCCTTTCCATATTGGTCTGCTGATCCTGAGCCTTCATCAAAATAAATTAATGATAAAACCAAAGCTATGAGTTGAAATCTGCTGAAGCTGCAGAACTGGACCAGAACTTTCTCTCTGTTCATTACTTGTGTGATTTGTTGATAATGGAGAAGTATTGATTTTAGCTGCGTCGAGCTCACTTTGTCCCGCATCACATTTACTGCGTCTGCGTGTTTTCACAGCAGCAACACCTGAGACAGTCTCAGAGTCATAAATCACAGTTGTCAGTTACATTCAATATTCTGAAACTGAAATGTTAACAGCCTGATATTAGAGCTTGTGTGATGTAACTCAGTAAAACCTGGCTGCTCCTCACATGATGGATTAGAGGCTGGATTAGTCTTCAGTTGTTCCCTGAGCTGAGAGATTTGACTGAACTGATCAAAATGATCTTTAGTCAGAATAAACCCTCAAAATATGTAAAAGAAGAAACAACCGCGTCACGCTGGATTGGTCCTGCGAAGCATGTCGGCATCAAATGGGTTTTATTTTGGTAAAACATGTCAGAGGAGACGTGGAGGCTGTGAAGTTCTGCCAGACGAGCCTCCAGCAGCACAGAGCAGAAAATTCAGCCCAGTTTGCATCAGAGTTTCATCAGGTGTTTTCAATTCAATTCTCCAATCTGCATGAGAAATAGCGACGACTGGAAACATGAGAAGCCCAACGGCGCAGAGCCCTCGGGGTGTTGTCATCACATGCTTTATTACTGTACGTCCACAAAGAAAAGCGGCTTTGTGCGAGGAAACAGACAGGAAACAAGATGTAGAAACACTGAGAGGCCTCTGGTCCGCGGGCAAGTCTGTTTCTGCATAGACACGATCAGGGTCCTAAGACTAAAGGGAAAATGACAAAAAATAGACTTACTTCTTTATTTGTTGTGGAACAATAGGTGAACCTGTGCCTGCATCTGGTGCGACCGGAAGGTAACAACTGAAAATCACCGAGTCCAAGGAACCAAAGTCACAACAAGAAACAAGGCTGAAGAGTGAGACAGGCAAAATCCAAATGGTCATAGCAAATGCAAGGTCTAGGAGAAAACAGGGGCAGGAAACAGAAGGCAGGGATCGCGGCTGGGAGGCAGACGAAAGCAGTACAAACACTGGTGACCTGGAAAGGTGGTGTTGACTCAGGGGAGCTTGAAAAGGGAGGCTGGTGCACAGGTGAAACACATGATGTGATCAAGGAGAGTGAGAACACAGGTGAGGCTGATCAGGGTGAGTAGTGGCAGAGAGATCAGGTGCAATCAATGAGGGAAGATGAAGAGAAGCTGGAGAAGTGAGGACAGGGCAACGAGAGGAAGTGAAGGTCAAAATAAAAGCATGGGCCAGGAAGTGACGACCAGGACTTCTATGGAATTAGGATCCAGACTTTGACTCCATTCCAAAACTCTGTATATCTTTTGCTTTCACTATTGTTTATTAGAACCACTTGTGTGTTTGCAGCCGTCGTCTTGCTCAATGATCCCGTTTCTGGTTAATTTCATCCACTGATTTGATACTTGAAGCAGGCCCAGATCATGACACTGCCACCACCATGTTATGAGTTCGAGAAGCACCAAACAAGCTAGTTCTATTCTGTCTCTTCTGCCCACAGAACATTCTCCTCCTTCTGGTTTATCTACAGCTCTTGAGCAGTGTTCTTCCAGGAGACTAGTGACTCTGTCATGAATCGTTGTTGTTTAATGTTTGCAAAACTGTGGAATCATGAACATTGATATTACTCACACCAGATCCCACTGATTGAAATGCTTTCAAATGAATCACAGAGGTTCATATTTATGCAGAAATAAACAAAAATCCAAAGAGTTCACACGTTTTTAAGCATCACTGACAAATCAGAGTGACTGAAATGACCTGTTTCATACTTGTAAATAGTATTTTTGTCGACTTGGTCACACAACATTGGACCAACGTTCTTCACACTACATCGCCGAACCTCCACCTCTCTTTCTCCTCAGCTGCAGCATTTCACATGTTGATGTCATCCCCCCCGCTCGGTGTCTGTGATCTCATCCTCAGCCCAAGCAGGAAGCAGAGAGTGGCTGATTTATTTAAGGTGAGAGCGTCTGAGCGCTGAAATCCATCATCTCCCATCTGTGGAGAGCAGACGGCTTCTCCCCCAGCTCAGATTTAATAACCTAACGCTGCGACGTCATCTCGGCCGCGAGAGTCAGCTTTCATCCCACACACATGTTGGTTCTTCTACGGTTGTGAGGACACTCAATGACATGATGCCTTCCATATCCCTCCACTCCAACCACCGCAACTAAACGTCCAACCTTAACGTGAACTGAAATCTGATCTAGCCTTAAACCTAAAACAGTCTTAACCCTGAAACTGAAACAAACTGTGTCCACACAACCGCAGAACCACATGCACGAACCTAACCTGTATCTTGTGGTGGGTCGAAGCGACCATTTAAATAATAAACCCCATTTATCATTTGAGCTGAGCTGGAGGTGAATAAAAATGTAACGTGATGGAGAAACTGCAGCCAGACTTTAAGACTCTGGAAACTGGACTGTGGCTCTGCCTCCTGCTGTTTTCAGTGAATGTGGGCAAGACAGTGACAGGTTCAGTCGATCAATCAGTATCTTGAAAGAAGCATGAATGAATGAATGAGCTGTAAATGGACCCAAATGACCAAAACACTAAATCCCCAAGTGGATAAATAAAGTACGTGAGTATCATCACTTACTATTTGTTTTCCTCAGAAAATGTAATAGAGTGGTTTTAAAGTTTCCCTGTGCATCATAGTTCAGTCAGTAGTGATTTACATTTCAAAGGTTCCTCACACATCTGAGGAATCAGTTGATCTACAGCTCTAAAATTAAAGGTCCAATCTAAATCTAAACATCTAAAACGTATGATGCAAACTCATGAAGAACACTCGTATTGACTACTGCTACTAGTCAAGGTGCCGTGCCATCATGTCGTGATCATCTCCAACACAAACACATCACTTGTTCTCATTAGGATTAGCATGTGCTGCGATGCTGTGAATGAACCGTTACACAGAGCACAAACTATTAAAAGTCATCTCAGATGGATTTCATCAGGCTGAAACAAGTGATTTAGAACAAATGTCTGCAGTGAAGAGAGTTTGATGAGTTGAGACACTCGTAATAGGAAACACATTGAAAAAAGTCCGAGGTGGAGGATAAAATGTAAAACTGTAGCAGGAGGCTCAGATTGTAGCTGCAGACCTGTTTTCTGACTGAATTCTCAGTTACATCATTTGAAGCTCTTTCCCTCCTTCGAGTTTCATTTTGCTGGTAAATTAATGGGGTTTGACCTCGTTAGTGGCTCCTGAACAGAGCTGTTGTTCTTCTATGGGTGACGCCGCGCTGCTCTGCTGCTGTCATCAACCTGTAGGAAACTGTGGTGGTGCGACTGCAGATGAGTGAGACGGAGCCGTAAGGGATGGTGACTTTGAAATGTTAACGAGGTTCAGACATTACAGGACAAACAGTGCAGCAGCTGAATCTTACAGGGAGGAGAGAAGCTGGACACACCCTGACTTTCAATACAAGGTCTCTGCTTGGAGTCCAAAGACTTTACAGCCTAGTTTTCTTCATGATCGCAGGAAGTCCAGGAGGGAAACCAGCAGCAGGCTGCACATGAAACCTCCTCGGCCCGTTTGGAAGCTGCTCAAACCACCATCACTGTTTCTGTTGAGATTTCTAAAATAAGTCTGGAAATGGCTCCTGAAATGATAAACATCATATATAAAAATACTGTCATCACATCTGATCTGCTGCTTGTTTGTTTGTCAGAAGCCTGATCTCTTTAATTTTTCTAATACAACATGAAGATTAACTGTATTTAGAGGTTTGTGTGGAGTGAGACGGGTTCATCTCTGACACCCTGGACCTGGTATTAGGATATTATCCAGTTTCCAAACTGAATCACTCTCATGATCACTTTTTTAAACACCTGAAATGTCGTTGATGGTAAAATCCTCTGCGAGTGGAACCTTTGACTTCTGAAAGCTGCAGAAGAGAGACCAGGACAGAGCTGACCACCATCATCGAAGTGAAGGTAACTGAGGACAAAACTGAGTAAAACATTTGAGCGTTGCCTTCATAACAAACTTTATCTGCTGCAATAACCATTAGAACCTGTAGGGGGCGCTAGACAGCTAGAGCTGTCCCCTCTTTGCAGAGACTCTGGATGAACTGATGTTGAAGCTGCGTGTTGAGCTGCACTTGTTGTTGTTGGTGCTTCTCTGTGGTTTCACTGTACAGGACGCAGCAGAGTGAGTAACACTTCTAAACCGCACTGTCATCTGCGAACTCTGCCAACGTTTCCTTCCGCATTTGCAGCAACAACACAACACAGAGGCACCGCCGTCATGTGAGCGAGCAAGAGGCGGGAAAACCTTACAACCGTCAAACCTGAGCTGATCATTGCCTCACCTCAGAAACAGTGTCGCTTCTTTACTGCAACTCTCACTTCCTGTGCTTCACGATGTGACGAGGGTGAACCTGAAGTGTGAGTCAGATTTATTATTAAAGTTTGGAAAAAACATCATGAACATAATAAACCTCTAAGAATGATGTTCTGTGAAGTTCATATTGAAAAAGAATAATAATAATAATGATAATGTATGCAGACGATGTTACACAGTGTATCTCTTAAAACGAGTTTTAATAAAAACAAAATGAACAACAAAAGTCGCTCACCACCTCATCTTTTTGTTGTGACTACACACACGTGCATATTTCACTTCTGTGCAAGAAGATTTTCAGGAACTTTTCCTTGAAACTTGTGCATTTAAACCAGAGGAGCACAAACTAAAACGAAACGTCTGCAGTAGTGAGGTTGCACAGTCACCACGGCTTAATTCATTCACACAGTCCACAGCTCTGTGTGCTACAAGAGGAGAATCAGAAGGAGGAACAAACATTTCTTGTGGTGTTTAAGTTAAATGTCATCAGCATCTACATGAATCTAAGAGGAGGCAGAAAGACAACGAGCAATGAGAGCGAGGGTCCAACGACCTCTGGGCTGTGTTTCCATTTACAGCCATCAGCACTGAGAGGGTTCAGCTCTGCCTCACTCCCAGTGCCCTTTCAGCTGGTAATCCCAGCTGGATTATGGAGGATAGTGCTGAGTAAAGATGCTGCTGAGGTTTATCCTCCCTGACGTGGAGCCGCTGCAGCAGCTCGGTCAGATCCCAGGTCTCACAGGGTCTGACTGGACCAGCAGAGGATTTCTTCATTAGTCTTCACACACAGAGGAAGAACGACGTGCTACGTTAACTCTAACTAACACCTTCATGTTTACATCTTCACACACAGAGAAAACACTTCAACCACAGCGTGATCTGCAGACGCACACGTTTCCTTCAGCATCTGAAAGATCACACAACAGAACAGAGCAGAGTCGAGGAGATCATTTCATCCTGTGTTGAATTTGATCTGTGATAAGAAGCGTTGTAGCTGCTGTTGTATTTCTCACTTTACATCTTTAATGAACAGCTCTTCATTAGGTGTCAGGTTAAATATTCATTGTTGTAACCTGATAACTAGGAGGCGTTTGAATTCAAATGTTCTACATGGACTAAACTGCCTCTAAATGTTCATCAGTCTAGAAAATGATTTCACTTATTCCTCTGGGAAACACGCAGCTGCACTGGGTGACATCTCTAGATGATGATATCAGTTCATATGTTGATATCAGAACATCCAGACTGTCCCACGACCGGCTTCATGTCCAAACCTGGTGCTTTTATTACCCGACTGGGATTTGATTTAAACTCAACAACACTGTGAAGGTCTCCTCTCCTCTTTGTTCAGATCCCTCTTGTCTGAGACGTGAAGGACGTCGGGGGACAGAGGACGATGAAAACAAAGCCAACGGCTGCTTCCTCCTCGGCGCGGTGAACTCAGCTCTGTGTCACACTGTGGTTAAATAAAAAAACTACACACCAGCCAGCTCCTGTCTCACTTCCTGTAGTAAAACGGTCGACAACCCGAACAGGAAGAGAGAGTGAAGTGAGCTGCAGCATGACGAAGCACATGCTGCATACTTTACAGTAGAATGAGCCCCTCCCCCGAACCTGAACTGTTTATTGTAGATTCATTCATTTTATTATAAGATCAGGTTTTCTGAAATTGCTTTAGTTCAACACTATGAGTTGTGTTGAAGGAACAAAGCTGCAGCACAAGCTACTAATTCATCATTAAGTCAGTGTTTGACTGTTACACCGCGTGCAGATGATCCAAACATCTCACATCATCTGAGAGCTGACGGACACGTGTGGGTTCAACCAAAGTCTTCACCCTCAAAGCCTTTAAAGGAGAAAAACCTGGTCCCTGGTTTTCAGATGTGGAGTCGATGAGGCCGTCGGTTCATTTTCTAAATCTAAAATAAAACCTCATTTAAAACAATGCTATCAACTGCAAAGCTCACGTTTCAACACGATGGGAGGTTTTTAAAAAAGAATTTCATAATTAATAATAATAATAGGTAATTTTATTACATCAACTTATTAGAACGTCATAAGTAAAAAAAAACACTTGACTGCTTGTTACAGACATAAAACCACACGTGTGAGACAAATAGAAACACAACAGAACTTGATTTAGACTCTGTGTGATAGTGAGAGAGTTAGTGTTGGAAACAAAGACCCGAATAAGAAGCTGTGGTTGGAAAATGATCCTTCAAACCGTGTCTCAGATAACCGACTCAGTCCAACAGAGCTGCTGGACTGACCGTAGCTGAGCTGTGAGTGGACAAATGCTGTTTCACACAGATTTCTGCTGAGCTACTTGGATATTTGAGGTGGTCTCTTCACCGTGTTCTTCGTCATGTGTTCCTGCAGACACCTGATTCACTATTAGTGTCTAAAGAGCATCGGAACTGTTCAAATGTCCTTTCTGGGTCTGAAAATTCACAGCGAGCTCTGCAGCAGCATCAAAGAGGCTGTTTGTGTTCACACTGTTTCATCACATTTTCAGAGTCTGTCACATAAAACTGAGCTGTTTTTTATTCCACATGCAAGAATCTCTGCCGATGAGTAATCGCACAACATGAGAGGGAGCAAGAGATAGAAACGGGTGGGGGGGGGAGTCAGACATGATGGAGGTCTGGGCAGGAAGATAAAGGGCCGAGCCTTCACTCGCTTCCTCTGCCCGGCGCTCCCCAGCCTCCCCTCGCCCTCCCCCCAACAACTTTCATCCAACCCTCGCCAAAGACAATTTTTCAAAGCGCCGAAAAAGTAGGCCACAAAGTTTAGTGAGGGGGGGTGGGGGCATAAAAAGAGAGAGTGAGAGGAGAAAATGAGGAGACTCCAACAAACTGATGCTCGGTTTCACCCCACATGAGGTGAAGCAGCGTTTTATCTCTCATCTTCACACTTAACCAGATCCGAGACGAGTCTCGTCCAAAACCACTTCGATGTTGATCGTGTCAAAAATCTCCGTTTAGTCAAAGACGTGATAAAAATACTCAGGGACAGATTCTGACTGTGTGCAGACACAGAAAACCTGAGTCTCTCTGTTTCAGTCTGTCTTTATAGAAGTTCTCGTTCGAAGGTCCTGGTAACTGTTTGTGTCTCGGTCGGTCGGACTCAGAGAAAAGACTCAAGTCCAAATGGTTTGTTGTAAAGACGAAGACACAGTGACGGAGCTAAAGACACACAGCTGCTCGGTTTGAACATGAAGTTCCACACGAGGCGACGACCGGGGGATGTGCCGGGGGGGGTGAAACAAAGAGAAGAAGGGAAGATGGCGATAGAGATTAAAGAGAGAGCCGTTCAGAGGGAAGCAGAGCTGCTGCCAAACCGAGTCTGTTATCTGACAAACCAGGAACACTGAGACTTGGCAGGACCGATCTGTGATGGAGGGAGGAGATAAATTAAAGACAGGAGAGCCCGGCCCCGAGGACGGACGAGTGCAAGGAAGGAGAGTAGAAGAGAGATAAAGAAGAATGGAGGAAGTTAGTTTCCATCCACATTTAGTTTTCCAGGGAAATCTGGAAAAAAGAAAAGCAAAACGTCCAAATCAGCTCAAACACTGGACGACACGAACAGAAGACGGGAAAAGAAACGCTTCACAGCGTGTTCCCTGATTCCTCTGATCAAACACTGAGGCCTTTTCTCTCACACATGTAAAAAATACAGTAATGTGTAAAAGCCTTTCTGAGACTTTCTCTGTCTGACAGCAGTTTGACAGATTCTCTCTGTGGTTCAGTTCTGAGTGAAGATGCTGGAAAACACGAGAACTCATCACGAATGTATTAAAAACACTTTACAGCAGCTTCAGACTGAAGCTGACTCACTAAGAACAGACGGAAAACACAGAGGCTGCAAACAGTCGGGTAGAAAACCATGAAGATATTAGTAATGATAGAATAATATATTAATAATGATAGAATAATATATTAATAATCACATAATAATATATTAGTAATGATAGAATAATATATTAATAATCACATAATAATATATTAGTAATGATAGAATAATATATTAATAATGACAGAATAATATATTAGTAATGATAGAATAATATATTAATAATGACATAATAATATATTAGTAATGATAGAATAATATATTAATAATGACAGAATAATATATTAGTAATGACATAATATAGAATTATTAATAATATTATTTTATATTCATGATTCTATTTTGGTCCATATAGCCAGGTGTACTTTTATCCCCTTGTGTTTTATGAATATTAGTCCATTGAGCTGTTGAAGCTAATTCTCCTTTCAGTCCCATTTATTTTTGTTAAATCAGGTTCTGGATCAGATGGTGACAGAACTAGAACCACGTGGAAATGTGACATTGTGTTAGTTTCATGTGTTAATGTGAGGAATCGTGTCCTCTCTTCACTTATGTGATATTTAAAGAGACCATCATTTAAACCATTTATATATATTTATATATAGTTATTTATGTAAAGAGGTGGACAGAGGGGGCACACTCTGCCCTGCAGGGATGAAGAGACAGACTAGAAGACTCTCTGTGAACCTCATGGTGAGGACATCGATGGACTGACAGACTGCATCTCTGACTACATCAACTTCTGTGTGGACACCCACGTACAAAAACCATTTGCTGCTTCCCAACAATAAGCCCTGGGTCAGGACATCAAAACCATCCTGAATGAAAAAAAGAAGGCATTCAGATCAGGAGACAGGGAGGCAGCGAGGAGGGTCCAGAGACTGCTGTCTGTCAGGATCAGGGAGGGGAAGGAGACGTACAGGAAAAAACTGGAACAGAGTCTTTAACAGAACAACACCAGGGAGGTTTGGAGGGGCATGAGGACCATCACTGGCTACAAGTCCAGCAGCCAGGAGACTGTGGGGACAGTGGACCGAGCCAATGAATTGAATCATTTCTTCAATCGATTCCAGGCTGAATCACAGAGCCCACTTCAGTTCACTACCTGCTCCTTGGTCCCTCCCCCACACGACTCAGCCTGCATCTGGAGAGAGTTCCTCTAGGGTGGAAAAAGTCGTGCCGGGTTCCTGTAAATAAGACGCCACGTCCCAGAGTCCTCAATGACTTCAGACCAGTGGCTCTGACATCACACATGATGAAGGCTTCCGAGAGGCTGATCCTGGAGTCCCTCCGACCTCTGGTCAAACCCTCACTTGAAACCCTCCTGTTTGCCTATCAACCCCATATTGGAGTGGATGATGCCATCATACATTCAAGATTCAGGAGTTTTTCTGTATTGATGTTATTGTGTATTTATGTTTGTGTATTTAAGTTGGTGTGGATCTTTCCTGGTTCTGGTTCCTTTTCTTTCTCTCTGTGTTGAGAACAACTGTAATGAGGCAAAATAAGTTCCCTCTGGCATTAATAAAGTTTTTTGAATCTTGAATCTTGAATATTTTATATTATATATATTTATAAACTATATACTTTACCGAGACACGAGATTCTTCTACATACAAGCAGCTGAGCTTTTAGAGCGTTGCTGTTAATATGGACACCTGTCATCTCCACGGCGACGGTACATCTACAGGTACACGTAGATGTTTATTTCTACTTCACCTTTTACCTCACTGCTGTTCAACTATCAGGATTCTAACCCTCAGCCCTGCTGTGGGGTCCCTCTGGATCTGGTTCCTGGTTCCTGGTCTGGGGTCCCGTTAAAGTTCCTGTTCAGGTCACGTTTCACCATTTTGATCCAACTGTTCTGAGCAGCAACAGGACACAAATTCACTTTCACCACTCGAAACATCGCGTGATCGTCATCATGTCATCGACCCCCAGAGCCTCAGGCTGCTGCTCGTGAGTGTGTGTGTGTGTGTATGTGTGAGTGTGTGTGTGTGTGTGTGTGTGTGTGTGTGTGTGTGAGTGTGAGTGTGAGTGTGAGTGTGAGTGTGTGTGTGTGTGTGTGTGTGTGTGTGTGTGTGTGAGTGTGAGTGTGAGTGTGAGTGTGAGTGTGTGTGAGTGTACACTTGTTGTGTCACCATGTTTATTTATGGCTCAGCACTCAGCCAGCTGTTAAGACGCCTGCAGGGCGACTGTCACACTTGTGCTTTAGATGAGGAGGAGGATTGCTGTGTGTGTATGTGTGTGTGTTGTTAGTGTGTGTGTGTGTGTGTGTGTGTGTGTGTGTGTGTGTGTGTGTGTGTGTGTGTGTGTGTGTGTGTGTGTGTCTGTCTGTCTGTTTATGTGGACAAATAATTACTTGAAACTGTCGCTGATACGTTTCCCATTGTTTCCATTTACATGTTATCTGAGGTTTAAGTTTTAGTGTTGAGGTTAGAATCAGCTTTGTGTCCGGGTTGGACTAACAGCCATCAACCATCTGCAACTGAACATCAGTAAAACAAAGGAGCTGGTGATGGACTTCAGGAAATCTGGGAGTCCTGTCATCCCTCTCTCTATACAACAAACTGGACTGGACCAAAAACTCATCAGCATTGTACAGGAAGGCTCTGAGCTGGATGTACTTCCTGAGGAGACTCGGGTCCTTCAACGTCTGCAGCACCATGCTGAGGATGTTCTATAAGTCTGTGGTTCCAGTGTCATTTTTTATGCAGTGGTCTGCTGGGGCAGCAACATGAAGGTGTCAGACACTAACAGACTGAACAAACTGATAGGAGGGCTGGTTCTGTTCTGGGGGTGGAGCTGGACCCTCTACATGTTGTAGCTGAGAGGAGGATACTGTCCAAACTCTTCTCAATCTTGGACAATCCCTCCCACCCACTACACAGTGTGTTGGTTGGACAGAGGAGCACGTTCAGCCAAAGACTTATTAACATTAAATGTTCCAAAGAGAACCACAGGAGATCCTTTCTACCTGTGGCAATCAATCTGTACAATTCCTCCCCCCTCTGTAAGGGGGGGGGGAAGTGATAGTTGTGTCTTATACTTCTGTTACATATTGAGTTTTCCTGTATTGATGTTTTTGTGTATTCATGTTGGTGTTGGATCTTTCCTGGTTGTGGTTCCTTTTCTTTCTGTCTGTGTTGAGAACAATGGTAATGAGGCAAAACTATTTCCCTCTGGGATTAATAAAGTTTTCTTGAATCTTGACTCAGTAGATAGTTTGATAGTTTGGGCTCAGAAGCAGCAGCCACACAAACAGAAAAACTCGGAGGTGAAGGTCGTCACCAGGCGCTGGACGAGCTGTTTGCCTGTAAACAGCTCACTGTTGCTGGGGGTCTGAATGGGACCTGATATTTTGAGGTGGACACCCATCACAGCCTCCTCAGTCGCCCTGCAGAAACATCCCAGTAATGTTTGCTGGTATATAGTCTGGTCATCGCCCTGAACCCAGTTTGTCATGTTTAAATACAAGAATCGGACAATACAACAACATTTTAATGAAGATCCTGATTTTAGAAAACAGAATAAGACACGATGGTTGTTAAAGTGGACATATTCTGCTTAATTTAGGGACAGCACTTTATTCTGGGGTCCACTGGTACAACATTATATGATTTATGAGTATTAAAAAGTGTAAATACATGTTTTACGGCCTATTTACTTTACTCTACTATTCTGTGCGTCTTGGGGACAAAGAGTTTTTGAATTGATCTGAATTTATCCAACAGCTCCTCTGACTTTTAGACTAAAAAGGCTTCTTTGAGCTCTTGTGTCTTTAAGGCCCACATCCCACTATTCTGATGGCCAACCAGCTTGTGGAAGTCTTCCAGTGGGCTGAACTCTGCCCAACTGGACCAGAACCATCCTTCATCAGCAACCTGGTCAAAAGCCCTACAGCACACTGAAGCAGGTTGTGAAACCATCCGTGAACAAATACAACTTGCTCACAAGGTTTGGATGGTTTGACCTTTAGGAGATGTTCAAGTTAATTTCCCCTCATAGGACTGGGACAGGGCGAGAACAGTGAGACTCCAGCGTGCAACACGTCACCTCGTCTTCAGGTTTTAATCAAATATACGGTGTCAGGTTTAAAACGTTAATCCTCTTTGTTTCTGCTCTAAAAATAAAAAATAAAACATATGCCTTCAGTCTGTGTTTCACACTCTGTCTTCTCACCTCCGTCGGCCTGGTTTAATTAAACTAATGGCAGCATCATCCACAGACCCCAACAGGGCTTAGGGATAGTGTCAGTTTTGACAGTGCCAGTCAATTCTCATTTAGGAGATTACACACTTATACTGAGGATGGGAGTCACTACACCACTGAACCACCTGAATGCCAAATGTCCAGGACTTGGAGCTTATCAGAGGGACACAGTGGCAGAAAATGTCCCTGAAATCAAACACTGACGTCTTGTGTTGTGAGATCAGTGGTGGTTGGTGTTTTCCGCTGGGGTTCCACAGGCTGCAGGCCAGACACCATGCTGCTGGAGTTTCATCTCATCGTCTGAGTCAGCAGCTTCCTCTGAAAGAAACGCTTGCAGGAGCAATAATGGGCGAGGACAGCGAAAGGGTAGCAGTGGTGTGATCAATCAGAGGGTAACATATCATCAACCACAACCCCCTATCAACAGGTAAAGTCCCATCACTGCTGTGGGAAGGTAAACAGGGACCAACCTGTTAATCTAAAGCATGTCACATCTGACGGTCTGACAAAAACTCAAGTTGACCCACAGGATTATAGAACCTGAAATCTAACTATAAACTGGAGCGAAACGCCCTGAATTAATCATTCAGTCCAAGTACGGCCTCAAGTCCCTTCATCTCTGTTCTATAAAACTGTTTTCTTGCCTGAAATGTTGAAATCTAGAGCACAAGGACAAACCCTTGACTTCTGTTTGTCGTTGAGATATTTGTTCTAAAGAAGAAGCAGAAGGAGGTCGTCCATGAAATGTACTTCACAAACCTGTCCAGCCTTATTCGAGGGAAACTGTTAGACTAGTTCTAAATCTAAATGTTCTGCACTTATATAGCACTTTTCTACCTAGCTGGTACTCAAAGCACTTTACACTCCTTCTCATTCACCGATGGGAGAGCTGCTGCAGCTGACCTGACTCACCAGGGGCAACTTGGGGTTCAGTGTCTTGCCCAAGGACACTTTGGCATGTAACGTGGCAGCTGGGAGTCGAACCACCAATCCTGTGATTGGCAGTCAACTGCTCTACCTATTGAGCCACAGCCACCCAAGGTCCTGTTCTAAGGTCCTGTGGGACATAAAGGTGCTCCAGTGTTAATTGTACGCAGGTACCAGTGCTGGCATTAGTCGTGTTCAGTGTGACGTTTAACACACTGGACAAGCGCTGATAGACTTTTAATTTTCTACACAGGTATTGTACAACATGGCCAGGTAGCGTACTAGTGCAGTAATCCTTCCTTGGTTGTGTAAAAGATGCTACTAGACTGTGAGAAAGGCTGATTTGTGCATTATGAAATGAAACTCCAACATTCAGGGAGGTTATAAAGTCAAACTTTAAACTGCACCTGTAAAACCACTCTCCCTCTTCTCAGTTCTCCCATTAAAGGTGGATTTTTGCAGAAGACGCCATGCTGGCTCTGTTTCATGCACCATCCTGCTGTCACTCAGGTAAAGACTCTTTGACTCTTGCTGTGAGGAGCACAGACTTCTCATCTCAGCCGAGGGCAACACTGCGTCTTGCACTGAAAACAAGCTGATATCTGTTGGCTTGTTATTCTGACTTTAAATGTGAGAGACTCAGGGTTTAAATCCCAGCTGAACTCTTGATTATCAAACCTACTTCCTCATGTACCTGCTCTACAAAGAAGGTGTGAGCTCCAAACCTGAATAAAAGAAGTCACATTTTTACATTTCTACACACTCATTTTAGGTGCAATGCTGTTGCTGTTTCCACTGTGAGACAGTTTCACACTGTAGCTGGACCTTGGTTCTTCTCCTCCGGGTGCAGGGGTTGATTCATGTTTGGGGTGAGACAGGTAGAGATGACAGCTGGATGTTTGCCAGCCTTGGAGTAGAATAACAGCAGTCACTGTGAGGACGGATGGACGGAACAACAGCTTAATGTGCTGAGCTGGCTGAACCCCAGCTCCTGATCGGGCGCAGCACGATGTTTCCAGGAAACACACACACACACACACACACACACACACACACGCATACACAAATCTATTATTAGCAGTGTGTGTGGATGCGGTCGTCCTCTGGCCTGGTGGAGCTGTCAGCTGCAACAGATGAACTGAGGAGTCTGGTTTATCTCCAGGGAGGCTGTGAGAAGCAGTTTTCACTGAGTCAGATTAAAGTGGTGGATGAGCCCTTAAAGGACAAATCCTCCTTTGATCATCCTCCACTATTATATACTGTCAGTGTGGGACCTTTAACACCTTCCAGGCATCACTGAGGAACTTATATCCTTCACTCTCTAGAGTGGATGTCACTGACTGGTAGCTGGTTCATTTCACAGCCAGCAGCCAACTGATCTGTGATCATTTATATTTGCAGTTCACATGTCGTCTATAAAGTGTTTACTCTTTGTATCTGTCATGTAACTGGATGTTCATTCATCAGGCTTCAATTTCACTGTATGTCAATGTTCTATGATGAGCGCACGCTGCAAATTTCATAAAATTCTAATTATAAAATAACAGTTACCTCATGAGAATCTCATGACAACGAAGAGACTGAGACAACCTGAGAACGTGACACTGCAGGAACCCTGAAAACTGTTCAGTTTGGGATGTTGGTGCAGATTCAGAGGTGTGGTCATCATACAGAAACCCCACCGCATTATTGAGAAGGTGGCCCCTTCTTCAAGATGCATGTGGTTATTTACACTGAACTTATCAAAGCCACCCTCCAGTGTCCATTTAACTGGTATCAGCACCCTGATATTAGTGCCGTGACGTCATAGAGACAAACCTCGTGTCCATCAGTCATCACAGTAAATTCTAATCAGTGCAGAAGAAGGTTACTTAACCAGCCAGTGGTCAGTGACACCTCACTGGGCTCAGTTACACCAGCGTAGGAATGTTTAACTTGAACCAGAGCAGAAGTTTTTTCAGTCACAAGAAATGAAACCACTGTGAGTTTTAGCCTTTAGCTTTGAGCCGTGTACTGCCCTTTAATTTGGACACGCTTGGTATGAAATAATTTTCCTGATGATGGACCGCACAGCTCAAGTTTAATGTGTTCTACTTGATTTTCATGTGGAGCAGGATGAAACCCAGTGGCTTGAACTAGAATAACATGTTAACCATCTTTCATTCGTCAACTCTTCGGTCTTGCTCTCTTGTTCCTGATTGGATTTCCAATGTGCCGGCTCTTTTTTCAGGTTGGCGTAGTGACACATAAAGGTGTCCGTTTGATATCTCCCTATAAATCCAAACTGTTCACCAGCCAGTTCCCTTTGAGCTAAACCAAGCAGCTTGCAACCTGAGGCGGAGCTGGGAACGTGTTGTGTAGCTGTGGGGGTCAAGGCAGCGCTGACCCCTGGGTCTAAATATAACTGACTCACGGCTGGTTTACATGAGTCCAGGCCAGACTCCTCCGATTACCACAACACCCGATACAGGGCACGCACATCAGGCTGCTGAGTTCGGCTGCTTTGTTTGTGCCATCTGCACATGTAGATTTACAAAGCAGCTAGTTTGGGACAAGTCTGAAAAAAAAAGGGAAGTGCACACACCGCTGTTAGAAAAACATGTCCAGACAAGTCTGCAAATCACTGAACCACCACACCGTGCCAAACCTCCATTCACATTTGAGGAATTTAACCAATGTACTTAGCAGAGTGACTCACAGTAGAAGCAACTGTGGTTACAGGAACGAGTTTCTCAGGCTGTGATTAATAACAGCACCAAAAATGTACCAGGAATATTAAACAACCCTGTCTTTAACTAGCGAGTCAACATGGGACATCCATGTGCTGTCCACCTATAGTTTTATTACCTGGGGTCTATGCACCGTGTTCTGATCCCAGTGAATCAGCAGCCACAGTTTGGGGTCTCTCAAGATTTCCTGATGACCAGGAAAGATGTTTGTGAATAAAATGGAGATTGTGGGTTTAAGATGAAAACTCCAGCCTGCATCAATGAAGAGAAGCAGGAACGGTGAGGTCCATTAGAAGAGGTAGTAACAGGTGTGTCACTTTGTTTTATGGACTCCTTGTGAGACAGAGATCCAAAAATAACCACAATCCTTTGAGGGATGTGCACTGAAGGTCTGCATTAGCAAAGTAGCTGGAGTATCACAGGAGCTCAAAGGTCAAAGGTGTAAAGTTCTGATTCTGCTACTGTAATTTCACTGAAGCTTATTTTGGTTTGTATTGTGCAACTACAGGCATTCCTTACAAATGAGAACAAAAAGAAGCTGAGTCTTACACGAGTATATGAGTAATATGAGTCATTAAAGTAAGATATTAAAGAGAATGATTCTTTATCTCTGCACACAGAGCAGGTCCCTGTTTCCAGTGTCCCAGACTGGAATCACATTTAATTCTTGGTGACGCCATGTTTCACTCAAGCTATGACACATATTCTTCACACCTCAGACACCGTAGGCTGGATGTGAGGCGTGTTCAGAGGGTGGCATTTTAGACCTTTAAGGGTTAAGTTGGGTCCTCACACCTACAGATGTGTGTGTGAATGTGTTTGACGGGTTTTATTTTTCAGTGGGTCAGGGTTCACATGTTTGTTTTAAATATATCTCCATGTATCCAGAAAAAGCCTCTCACACACAGCTAGAGGGGGTTTACACAGTCGGGTGTTGGGAATGTATGGCTGATGTTATTTATACACCCCCCAATGTGCCTTTGGCTAAGTTTAGCTACCAGTCTACCCAGCAACCCCTGCTGCCTTTTCCTGAGGCTGTGGGTATCTGAGGGTACACAGTGACTCTATTTATGCTCCCTCGTGGTCTCAGTGTGATGAAGCAGCGAGTCCTAAAAACACAGTCTCTCCACATGTTAACAGCTTTTTTAGACTTTGAATCCGAAAAAAATAAACAGTGGGTTTTCATTTTCATTACCTCCCTGTTTATTACTTCCCTCTTCCAGCACCATCAAGACATAAACTCCATATGAAAATCAAACAGGACAAATCAGGGCCAACCAGTGAAACTAACCAGATTTCCTACTTCCTTGTTGTTTTCCACAGCTTTGACTGAGTCTTTCTGGCCTCATCTCACCGTGTCCTCTTCTTTTCAGTTGTTTACTGACCCAGACCCGGTTACTACTGATTAGGGATCTACTGAAGCTGTGGCCCAGACCATTAATCAGAGCTGGGCGTCTCTGGTACAGTTCCTTCAAGGTGTCCTGGCAGACAGGTATCCAGCTCTCCTCGCCTCTCTGCCGGTGTTCCCCAGGGCTCTGTTCTCAAACCCTTTCTCTTGGAGCAGTAGTTTTATTATGCCACCAGCTCACGGCCACTCAGTCTCCAAATCTCTGAAACCCATTTCACCAGATTTGACTTTGCTGGTAAAAAACTCCAGATGTACTGCGCTCCATGTTCCGCTCTGATGGTGTTTCATCTCTATGATGGTGACATGTGGCTTTTCCTGTCCTGATGACTCTACTGAGAGAAAAGGTGTGAAGATGTGTAAAGAATAAGTACAATTACTCAACCAGCCAGGAACATCTTCAAAACAGCTCATTGTTAACTCAGGTCCTCACTGATTGTCGCCACAAAAGTCCAGAAATCCGAGTCTCTACAAAGGTCCTGGTGCAGACACTTTTCTCTGGTCTCCACTCCTGCAATGTTCGTCTGACATGCGCATATAAACTTCTCCAGACGAGACGATCCAAAGTGAAAACTGTCAGACTGTGGGCACTTTAATGAAACATGTGGTTCCTCACAGTAACAGTAACAAATACATAATACGATGACTCTCCTCGAAATGTGCCAGTGTGTTTTCAGTGTAAGTGGTGGAGTCTCACAGTGTGTGAAGTAAAATATGCAAAAACACATAAAAACATTTCAGAGTTTCCGAGTATCTGTATTTAGAGCCATTTCAATAATCCCATTTCTGAGTTCATCTAAACCCAGACTCAGTGCTGAGTTTGAGGCCTGGTTTCCATATTTTGTGCCATTTTCCCCTCTGTGGATTTTGGCTCCTGGTGAAAGTAGGTCGACCACAGTGGAAGCTTGGCTTTCCTTCTCATAGACGCTTCCTCACTTTGGGTTTTCTCTGCAGGAGGAAAAGGCTCTCTCAGTCTGCATGCCCAGGCTTTTTGAGGATATGCAGGAAAAGAAAACACACATGAGCATCACTGGGTCTGTGGGTTGGAGCAATAAATGTGACGGTTTCTTTTTCTACCTTCCACACAGCCATTTATTTAAATTTATTGGTTTGAAATTCAGCCTGTAGAGATTTATAGTTTGCAGTAGAGAAATAAGTTTAGTCAATATTCTGGTTTTACAAATACTGATTTAGTAAAAACTGCATATTGATCTGATTTTGTTCAACAATCAGATTTTAACACTTTACAGTGTTAAAGACCAGAACATAACTGTATAAAGGGTAAATATAGAAAACCCAACCTTCCCAGCTGAGCAGCACTAGGAAACAGTGGAGAGGAAAAAGTCCCTTTAACAGAAGAAACCTGCAGCAGAACCAGGATCAGGTTCATGTTAAAGACCTTAGATTCAGAAAATCTCAACACAACAACACAACTTCACATTTAGTTCAGGAGTTGACTGAGACCATTTCCTCTGAATGAAGGAAAAGGAGCCAGAGCCACAATCAAAGTGGAAAATACCACTGTAGGTTTGTCATGTTCACGCTGTTACTAACTAACTAACTAACTAACTAACGATCAGTGCAGTTTTAAATCAAGTCTCTCGCTGTCTTGGGTCTGAGTCTTTTTTCAGTTACCACCTAATTCCTCATCGTCCTCTCTCCAGATCTCTACTCTCCTGGAAAAGTGCCCAGACTTAAACATCCCCTTTCACAAATATGCTTCCCCCCTCATTCTCTCCCCTTTCCCCTTCAACCACCACCATCATCTAAACATAGCCTGCTCCTGGCCTGCCGGATAACTTTCCATGAGCCTATGACTGACACTGGAGAGTTTTTCCCCTTCCCACAAAACCCGATCCCTTCCCTGATCATGACTGAGGAGGAGGGTGGAAGTGCCCCTCCATGAATCATGGCTGGGAACCAGATGTTAGCAGCTAACAATGACAGAGAGGGAGATGTGTGCTGCTACAGTCCGTGCTCCTGTGGGGATTTTAGCTCCATACCCAGGCTGTTATTAGAGCAGGGCTGGATTTTTTTTAGCTTGGGAACGAGATGAGAGCATGTGAAGCTGTCAGGGCCGTGGTGGAAATCCTGCCCCGCCTGGGGGGGACGACTCAGTGAATCAGTGAATGAAAGGACAGGATCAGGTGGATGCTGCGTGTTAAAGCACAGTTAATCCTGCTGGGAAACAGCACAAGAACCACCACATGTAGCTTCACCCAGGGAGGAAACTCTCTAATAATACAGTGCCGTGTGCCACAGGGTGAGGAGGCCTTTGAACTGTGAGCACCGTGGTGGCAAAGTCAAAAATAAAACTGTATTCGTCTTCCTCCCTTCGTACACATGGACCGAACATCAGAGATGGGAGCGGGTGAAACAAACAAAACCAAACAAAACAGCATGACGAGGAGAAGTTGGGACTGAGCTGAGACGACCTGGTGACCGGCTGTCTGCGAGTTGAAATAGCAGTTTCAGGAAGAACTGTCCTGACTTCAAACCATTGTGGGACCAGTCGAGCAGAGTCACAGTTCAGATCTGCAGTATTTCTGAAGGTCCAGCCTTCCAGAGTTATTGGGGAAACATCTTTGTCTTTGGTAGACTAGAGGAAACTCTATCTTGTTTTAGTGTCTGTCTGGAATTGTTGAAAGTTCTGTTAATTTAGAAAAAGACTGAATTAATCCTTTCAACATGGGAGAGAACCAAACTAAACTCTACAAAAGCTTCCAGAGAAACAAAGGCTCCAGGAGCAGCAGGACTATGACGCTGTCAGTCAAGTTTTATTTCTACAGCACTTCAATTCAAAGTGATTCACATCAACTGAAACTCAAATGTGAAAGAAACAACTTCCAGTGGTCTTCTATTTCTCCACCATTCTTATATTAAAGGACCGACAGGAAACAGTAACTAGTTGTAATGTGCACTGTGAAATCATCAATGAGCAGTGGGATCACTACAGTATTACTAGTAGCAGGTGAAGGTAGTTTTCACTCCTCTAACTGTGATACAGAGCAGTCATTGGTCTCTGGGCTCGTTTCCTCTGCTCTTACACAACACGAGACAGGAAGTTTAGAAACACAACAACACTTGGAGATATATATGGCTACAGCCAGAGGCCATGCAACACACAATCACACCCACACACGTGCACATTCCCCTGCACACGAGCGCACAGGGTGGCAGTAGTAGGAGCCGTCAGATTGGTATGCATGGATGGAGTGTGGGAGGAGAATTAAAGTTGCTCTGTGCAGCCTGCAGCAGAAAACAGAGCAGAGTCTTTGATCTGTGAGGATGGTGAAAATTCACAGAACGTTGTTGACGTGCAGGAAGCTGCACCACAGAGGGATGAGGGAGAACCAGGTGAAGATCAACAACAGCACAGCAAAGAGCCACCGGAGAGCGAAGTAGATTATTATTAGAATCTTAAATAACTGGTAAAATTTAACAGGACATCAGGCTGTAAACAGCTTCTGTACGAAGAGCAGCTCAACGATACATCCAGAACGCACAGATACCTGAACAGTAGACAGACGCGAAAAAACATCCACGAGCTTCAAGAGATGATGGTTGAAGAGCGAGTAAAGAAGCACAAACTGGACAGGAGACAGGTCTCAACCTCTACACACAGGACAACTGGTGACGTGTTGTTGTTGTAATAGTAAAGCTGCTATAGACATGGACTTTTTTGGAGGTCAGGACCTTCGTGAATGATTTGGTGTTTTTGTTGTTTGATGCATCAACAACACTCGATAAAACATAAAATAACAGGATTTCACCTTTCAATTTCCCAGCTGCCACTTGTTGTTACTACAGGAATTTTCTCACCCCAGAGACCTAAGTGAGGAGGAAGCAGGGTGTCAAAGGTCATCAGCCCAGCAGCCAATCCCACGCAGTTCACCGCCGAGACAAAGGTCCGAGGTGGTGGGGGTCGAACATCCGAGCTTCCGCAGCTCTTTGATGTCAGCTTGATACGTCCCAGTTCCAGCCTCCACCCTCCGAGGCCGCCGCCCAAAAACAGAGACATGAAGTGAAACCAGCTGCAGAGTAAACAGCGGTTCATCCGCTGCTCTGAGTGTGTGTTTACTGTGTCCGAGCCTTTGAAGTGACCAGAGTCGCGCTCGCTGATTGGATCTGACCTGCAGCGGGATTAGAAACACGTCTCTGTTTCCGCCTCGCAGCCAGTGAAAAGTGCTGAGGAGGCAGCAGCAACAACACAGTGTGTTCAGTTCCATTTTATTACAAACACCACATGTAATGTTTCAGAACATCAGAGCATGCTGCGTGTACATTGTGTGAGCGTGGCTCAATGAACACTCAGGTTTGTAGGACTGAGTCACACACACACAGGAGAGCAAATCCGTGCACAGTGACTGAGTGAGGTGCTGGTGAGGTTCCAGGTCGTCAGCTGCCGTCGTCCTACGGCCCTTTGGAACTGTGACCTTCTTATTCTTGACATCGAAGGAACGGGGTCACAGTTTTGGTCCTGACCTGAAATGGACCCAGTAGAAAACCAACCATGATATTCAAAGAGATGATCGGCACCGTCCCTGCAGCTCTGAGGAGCTCTTTTTATTTTGCATCACATTTTCAGCAGGAAGCAGCAGTTTTCAGAGTAAAAGCTCTGAATTACAGCCGTTACAGTGTTTCACTGTCGAAGCAGATTTAATCAAACTCTACTGCAGGTTTTCAACAGATACCAAATATTACAGGACTCAGATTGGTATCTAGGCCACAAATTGAGGTCAGGACATCCCCAGTTCTGATGGGACAGTGTCATCTGGATCTCTCCGTTGTCATGTGTCACAGAGCTTAAAATCTCACTAGCAGCAAAGACGTCGCTCTCATCATCCCTCCATCCTTTCGTTTTGGGGATTAATAAAAACTGACGGCGCTCAGGTACAGTTTCATTTACACTTCTCTGCCCAAGTTCATGGTGATTTCAGAGCAGAGAAATCAGGGAATGAAGGGAATGAGAGAGAGTGTGAAGGGATGATGGGAGGAGGAGTGGATGATTTCATCCATCATATGAGTTGTGGCCAACAAAGGAAGCTGGCAGTCCCTGACACGGGCGTCTAAAAATAGTCAGCAGTGGAGCTCGGTGCAGAACAGTATTAATCATGCAGAAGAAGACTGAGACGACAGACACGCGAGCTGGATTGAAGCCTACGGAAAGATTTGAGCCTTTCACAGACCTGTTGTTGATCAGGACGTGACTGTGAAGGCTCTCACTCATCCAGGTGACGTTACGTCAAGGAAGCAGCACTTCTTTCATGTTAGTTCGAAACGTTTCACTATTCATCAGGAAATTCAGGCAAATCCCCAACTTCACCCTCAGCTGTTTCCTTTCTCCCCTGACATATGAACAGAACAGACAAATGACTGATTGGTTCAAAAGTAAATTCGACCTGCTTCTGTATTTATGAATGAGTTGTTCAACCATTTACTATATGAAGTACGGTCGCGTTACTGAGGAACTCTGGATTTAGTTCGATTGTGAACTGTAAAATAAGCTTTGAGGTAATGAGAGAGACTCTTATTTTTTTACTAGATTAACAGAGGAGGTTCAGGCTCACAGCCTCTGTATGAGGTCACTGTTAATGTCTCTGAAGCTCTGTTCAAATCCTAAAGAGACAGATAATTATTAAAACGAGACCAAAACCACCAAAATCTGTTGATTTTGAAATGAACCATCTGGACAAACTGTTGCAAAATAACAGAGACACATGACGACTAAAGTCAGACACAAACGAGGCCAAAGGGACGGAACAAGCAGAAGACAGACAACAACCGAACAAACTGTTTGACTGTCATCATTCATGGACCATTTCTCCATCTGGGCCCATTTTATCATGATGGCTCCGTGTCTTTGACTGTTTTCATGTTATTTGCTTCGTACTTCAGATGATGGTGGAACTTCTGGGGGGGGGCTGCCACACCACTCCCACTGTTTTGGCCAATCTGGACTGGATCAGCTGACATAGGAGGGTCATCAGCTGATGTTCTGACATATCCCTACGCCACTTTCTTCTTCTTTACTGTTAACTACATGTTAGCTTTGGTTTTAATGAACTCCTACCTGGACTTTCACCGTGTCACATTCTCTGAACTGATTTTCTGCAAAAAGCAAGAAATGTGTCTGTGTCAGACGTTGGAGTGCGGTTCAAAGGCTGCGTCTTGTAGGCGATAGGTGCAGTGGAAACTCCCAGAAATACCAGAAGAAAATGTTTCAGTCGTTGTGTTGAACCAGAATAAAGCGTCGACGTGTTGGGTTTGTTTTCCTGAGATGCAAAGGATCATTAATGAGCAGCTTAGATAAGTGCAATGAATCACTGTTCGATTCAGTCAGTGGGACTTTCAGCACATCTGTTCTTTCTTTGAAGTCACTTTTCTTCGCACTTCTAAACCACAGCCGTCGGTGCTGACACTGACGTGTGTCGTGCTGATTTGTGCTGTCTGAAACCCAGACTCAAAGATTACAAAGAAAGGTGAGGTGTTTTCTTCCTGCAGTGTTGGAGGAAGTCCTCTAAACGTCCCCCTGGGTTTGTGGACGTGATGCCGGAGCCCATGACTCCAGTGAAAACCCCCCAGACTATAAATCCTGTTTTCCAGTCGTTTTTCCTTTTTTCTCTTTGGAACAGGAGAGGAGAGGAAATAAAATGTGCGTCCTTGTTTCTGAGCAGCACTGACCTGGTTTTCCCTCCCTCCACACTGCCTGCATTTATCCTCTTGCTATCAGCTGACTGCCGGTCAGATGTGGACTCTTCCCAGCGACACAAGCCTCCTCATCTGGACATTAATCCAGTGGATCCTTCTCTCTGGAGCGGAGGCAGAAATCTACCGTTTTGGGTTTGTTTTTCTGCTGTGCTCCACAGGGAAACATTGTAAAAGCCGTCATTCATAAAGGTCTGTGTCATAAACAGGGTCATGTGGATCACACGGTGTACCCAGTCTGACATTTGGCTAAATTTACTTTACACAGCGTTGGGAGCCAACACAAAGCTAAACTGTAAAGAGTAGTGAACTGTCTTTCACCACGTGGTCTGGATCTGCATGAACATTAACTCTGAACTTTGTCTCCCTGCTCACACACACTCAACTCTCAGTACACAGATGTTGACACAAGATCAGTGTTTTAGGTAAGGAAGACTGAAGGTCAACTAGTCACAGACAAGAAGCCAAAACATCAGGAACAAAAGGACAAGTACCATTTATTTATTCTGTAACATTTGTACATGTACAAACTCAGCTTTGTGGTACCCTGACATCGAACAAGGCAAACGGCATCTCTGCTGCTGAACTTTGAAACTCGGGAGACATCTTGCAAAAGCTGTTTTGGTACTCTGCTCAACGTTCGAGATAACCGTAGAACTCAGCGACGTTACAAAGGTTTGTCTTAAAGTAAATATGCACGGTCAGACACTTTGCTGAGTAAGAATACACTTGTCAAAGTGTGTGAAGTCGTGTCACACAACACAACCGGCTATAGGATTTAGGAATCCTGAGGAAAGAACAGCAAGCAAGGTAAAATACATTATTACTGGCCCAAGAGCAAGGGCATGAACCAGCTCACAACAGTTTTGTATACGAGTACAGGGAAGGCTGGGTTTTACCAGAGGCCGGATGAATGGAGGACTGAGCAGGTAGGTTGGGGGTGATTGTCCAGATAATCTTAAACATCATCTTGAACGAGACTGTTCTCTGTCTTACCTCCTCCAACTTTGGCTACTTAGATCTCAATTATTAAATAAAATCACCAGATGATCATTTATAGTAGGACTTGTCTACAAATTCCGACTGTCTGATACAAAGGAGACGTCTCCTAAGGTGAAGTAACATTAACTAGCATTCAAATGAGTCGTGAGTATAAGTCAAATTTTACACACCAAGACAGTAACTGCTGAGTAATGAGTGAGAGTTTGAAAGTATAATTCAGAGAATCAGTTAAAAGGCCTTTTAATAGAGAGGCGGCAGCTATTTACTGCAGTTATTTAAAAGTGAATCAGCAACTATGGGGGGGCCATATAGCATACGTACCAATGTCTGCTTATTTAGACTCTAAAAAAAAATATTTAAAAAGAAAGATGGACAGGCGTATCGTCCAGGGAACAAAAATGCTGACTGAGCAAATCAGAACAACATGAAGTCAGTTACGAGAACATACAGGAAAAGGTCAAAGTTTCAGTGAACTGTGGGGTTTGACGTAAAGTTGTAAATTCTAGGCTTCTATTTGGTAGGTTTGGTTTTAATAGCTCTTAGATCCCTCTTCTGATCTAAAACAGTACATTTAAAGACTTTAAAACTGTAAAACAAGCCTGAGGACTCACGAATGACAGAAACAGATTTTGTAGTTTTCTTGTGGAATTGGAGATAGGTGGAGGCGTGCTGACGTCAGCGCACAAAGATCAAATATAGCAGCAGCCTACAGGGAGGCAGGGCATGAGGGGGAAGGAAGGTTCAAAGGTTGGACTTTGATTTGGGAAACAACCCAAATATTAAGCAAGCCTGGCTGAAAGTGCTGAGCAGCTGTTACACATTTACTACAGGAAGGTTGGCAAGGAAGCCGCTCTTCCCTTCTTTAAGTGTCCCTGTGCTGCTGCAGGGGAATATTTAATTACAAAGCAGATCTGAGGAGGATGATTTGGGCCCCCCAACACGACTGAGAGCCCAGCTCCGCCCTGCACAGCACAAACCACACTGTATTTAAAAGCTAACGGTCAAAGCTGAAGCTAAACAGAGGACCAGGAAGCACAGGAACACTTGTCTTTTAAGACAGATCTCTGAGCGAGTTGCCAAAAAGTAGATGAGACGACAAGGCTTAAAGGAATAAGAAGAAAAAACCTGACAATCCACAGACCGGAGGAACGACACAGTCAGGATTTCTCTTTGTAAAAGTGCTCTTTAAAAGCCAAGACACCAGCAGTGGTATCAACATGAGCATTTACACATTCTACATTAAGACATTATGTTTTTGGACTGGTGGGAAAGAGAAAGATAGTAATAATAATAACAATAATAATAATAATAATACTTAACTTTAGTTTCAGGAATCCCAAGTTTTTTCTTGTTTTTTAAAATGCATTTTACAAACTGTTGAAAAGAAATAGTGGAGACAGACATTAGCCTGAATTTAATAGTCTCAATCTAAAGTGATCCCACATTATGTCCTGTCTGTCTGAACAGTGAAGTACCTCAAGGCTCTATCCCAGATACTCTTCTATTTCATAGCTACAAGTATCTACTGAACCAAATATTGATGTCATTAATGAGTCTCGTGCTTTCTTCATCATCATGAACACACTGTAGTTTATTTTGTCACAGTCCCACAGTCACCATTCTGCTGCCACAAATACTCACTAAAGTATTAAATGTGAATTGACCCGCTGCTGAAAATAGTCCCCAACAATAGCACCACAATAATTCCTACCGTTCCCAGTCTTTATAAGTCATGTATAAACTTGTAATGTCCATGTTTTCTGTGGACACGTGCGGTTTTTAGCTGTGCTTTACTGCCAAATATTTTTTAAATTGATAAACGTGCATTGGCAAACACAGTGTGCTATTAAAACACAGGTCTAATGTTTGCTGAAGATGAGTGGTTTACTGTTCCACAGAATTGGAATGTAAGAGATCGCTTTCTGACCTTGGCATTGATGAGAGTCATGTAGAAGTAAGTAGAGAAGTCAGATAAGTATGCAGTTAGTTGGACCTTACCCTTTAATAAGACGGACTAGTGCGTCTCTTGAAATAGTGTCCCTATGGCAGCTGGTGGACCAGACTTCTGTTGGTATGGAAACAACATAAACACATGGTTTACAATTATGGAAACGTCAGCGTTTGGTTACGTTGAGGCACAAAAAGCACTTGGTTGGGTTTACTAAAAAGGTTGTGGTTTGGATTAAAATAAGCACTTCCAACAACGCAGGGCCTTCGTCATTATGGTTACATTAATAAACACTTGGTTAATGTTGTGGAACAGCTGTGGATGAAAAACTATGTTCACAGTGAAAACTCCTGTGGGTGCTTTTTCTGACCGACCCAGAATAACTTGATTTTCCCTCTTCACAGGACATGTCAGGTCAGAACGCGTGTTTCTTTACAGTAACATAAATAAAACCTACAAACCTTGTCCTTTATCTTGTCCTCTAACTCCTCTGCTTTGTTTCTGTTTCTGGCATCTTACCAGGACACTTCAACAGTGACCTTTCTGGCACAATGTTTATCTGTAGACAAAGTCGCTGTGCTCAGACACACTTGGCTGCTGTGCAGACTTCAGGGATGACTCACAGTGGAAATGATATTGGTAAAACATCCAAATATAAACATCATGCTGACTTCAGTTTGAATTTCTTTTTCACTGCAGAGAAAACGAATCAGCCTGCATGTTTATGTGTGTAGTTCAGGAGCTTCAAATGTTTTGTCTTCTCTTTTCTCAGCCTGACAAGTCTCTTCTATGTATGTGCTCTATCTCTGGAGCCCGTTTCCAGCCAACAGATGCTGCAGCACAGAGCTTCCTGTCTGTTTTATCTCTGCAGGTCTGACGTGATCAATATCAGATTTGCTCGGCTCCGTCTGCTGCGTAATAAAACTGTCGGCCAGATAAGGTGCACGCTGCTTCTAAACCCTCGGCTCTACTGTAAAACTGCCTCTCCAGGCAGCGAAGAGTCCAGGCTGCAGCTCTCAGGTTATAAAGTATCAGCCTGGATACAAGGGATCACCCCCCTCCTCCTCTCTTGCTGTGGCCTTTACTTCCTGCCAGCTCACTGACGTGGCAAATCCAACGTCCCCTCTGTTTACCTTCCTGCAGGGATATCCAGGCAACAGGGCCACGGCTCTCAGTGCTGGCTGCTATATTTGGGCCTTCGCTCCCTAAACCTCTTTTCCAGATAAAGAGTAAACACAGCACAGCGTTCCTTTCTTGGTACTCGCTGCTGGGAGTTCGCTGATTAATGGCACAGGAGCCTCTGCCCGCCTTGGCGGCTAATTATAGAGAGTGCAGCTGCTGGGTTTGACCTGCCGCCGTCTCTCCGCAACGCCATACACCACCTCCACCACCCTCTCCCCAAACACCACGCACACCTCTCACATGCTCCCCCCTCCGCCTCTTCTTCTTTCTGCTGCAGTTAGGGGAGGGAGTGGCAGCCAGGGGGATTTTGGAGATCAACCGTCAGTTTTCATGAACCACTGACTTCATTTATCACACAGTTCGAATGTGCAGCTGTGGATTTTGCAGTGGTAACATATATATATATATATATATATATATATATATATATATATATATATATATATATATATATATATATATATATGTTACCAGGAAAAGCTGCTCAGAAAACAGCAGGCTGACACAGTCAGAGAGCAGCCGGTGAACAGGTGGAACGTTTAGTAGGTTAAGAGCAGATGTTTCCCTCAGGAGGTGCAGGAGACCAAAGACAGAGCTAAAAGAGAGAGAAAACTGCACACAAACGCCACTCCACCTAAACCCTGGTGTTGCTTTGGAAATGCTGTAGAATATCTGATCACATTTGTGCAGGTTTAGTTTCTGAGTAAGATTTTTAGTATCTGCACTGGAACAGTACGAACCTGTCAAACACAGCCAACTATGGAACAACAGAACAAACATTCAGGAAATAAGGAAAGCTCACCCATCAGTAAACCAAGCAACATGACAGGTCTGTTACACAACTTATCTTTGCACCTATCAACACAGAGATCTTCAGAAAACGAGGTCACATAATCTACCTTCAGTCAAACAACACGTCGTGAGACTTCTGATTTCCACTTTCCTCAGAATTTATTTTGCATTAGAAACATTGTCTTGTTGATCTTTGAAGTTTGCTTCATTATTTATTTAATTTGAATGAACAGTGACAGAAAAGATTGGACAAAGATTTATTAGTTTCTATTTCACTCTGAGTTACTACATATATGTTAAGAATCAGACTCGTGCAGTAAAACAAATGACCTGTCACTGTGTTGACAGGGGGTGTGGGGGTTTTAGAGCCCTGAGAACAGATTTGTTTAAGTGCTGACGTGGCGGGGGCCAGGCGACCATTGTACGACTGCGGCATGTTCGGCCTCAGCCAGGGTCGTTTTTCATGTGACCTTTTGGATTTGGACACACTCCAAATGAAGCGAGGCCCCCACCGAGCTGGTTCGAGCTGCTCATCAGTGCACAATGACCCATGGGCACAGGGCAAACATAAGCTCACCCCACCCAAAAACCCTGAAGCCAGCACAGCAAACACTATGGCTGGGGGGGGGGGCTTCTGAGCACTTGTTGCTTATGTCCAAGTACGAATAGAAGCTCATACAGATCTGTTGGAAGGCAGATGGAAAGACTGAAGTAAACTTTGCCATTTGAAGGTTGCAAAGCAAAGGTCAGACATGCGTTACATTTAACTGAGGAGTTGGAAGCTGGAACATCCTGAAGTCAAACTTCTGACTGGAAAAGTTGGAGGAACTCACCAGCTTCAACATCAACATCCAAGATGGCTGCTCCGCACATGAACATGGTGAAAGCTGAGTTAACGTACTGTTGATCTGTGGACGCGCTGCTACAGTGTTTTAATGCACCAAACACAGCACAGCGTGTTGGAATAAGCTGGTTTTGCTAACAGTCGCTAACCTGGCTACAATTGATCTTGTTATGTGTTCTGTGTGAGTCCCACTCTATTAAGATGAGCATTTAATCCAGGTTCCTAAAATGAGATCATGTTTACATGTACAAATACGTTACACAACCCGTACGGACTCTGGTATTTACAGAGTCAGAGCTCACTAACCTTTGCATTTGAAATATTTTAGACCCTAGCGATCGTCTTCACAAGTGACATTTGTGGCTCCAGTAGTTTCTTTGTTGGTATTTTTGATGTATGATGATGATTTAAAGAGCTCCAACATTTCTCAGAAATTTTCCAGTTTCCTTCTAAACTAGACTCTGGACTATTACAACAGTGGCTCCTGCAGAAACTCAAACTTTGCAGACTTTATTTCCCTCCAGGTAGAGGAGGTGTGAAATCAATTAAAACAGCCACCAGGGGAATAAGTTCATTGAGGGTTCATTTAAAATGAATCATTCTTTGTAGGATCTCTGTAAAGCTGCAGTCAGGATGAAATCGTGGTGAGAACAGCTGAGGTTTGTTGTTCCTGCTCTCTGCGTGTTTGCTCTTCTGCAGCCACAGAGTTCAAGACTTATTTCCTCCAGCTCCGTCCTGCAGTTCGGAGGAGGAGGAGGAGGAGGAGGAGGAGGGACAGCTGAACAAACAGAGGGAACACAGAGAGAGACAAACCCACAGTTTTTCTCTGAGTGTGCCACGTAATCTGAGCAAACTCATTAATCTCGGGCCACTGGCTCTTTGGGCCTCTGGGTGTTGAGTTTCGGTGACAGATGAAAAGAAATGCGCTGGAATCTGAGACCGACCTCACGCCACAGATGAACCGGCCTGAGAAGGAGAGAGAGGGCGGAGGTCTGGATCTGGTTTGGACTGGCCATCTGATTGGCTGGCAGAGATAAAAAAAGAACAGCAGACTGACGTTTGAACCCATCAGAGGGGTTTTGGGTGTTTAGAGGAATGTAAAAGTGAAACTCTGAGCTCGACTCAATCTTCTACTTTGGAATAAAAAACAACTGAGTTAAAACCTCTCGTGCTGCCGGTAGGACCCCCGCAGGGTCCAAAGTCAAGGACGAATCCTGTGGATACGACAGACGTTTCATTTTTGAAACTGACAGACAGACTGTGTTAGTTATCTATATAAAACACGTACGGCTTTTTGAGCCTGAACACAATCAAGTGCAATAAGAGGTACTTTAATTCATTTTCTACTACTTAGTACTTTAACTTCACTTCATTCCAAAGGACAATAATGCAGCTTTTACTCCACTGTGTTAGTGACTGAAGTTACTTTTACAAACATACAAGCAGAAGAAAAAAGGTTCAAATAAGCTGCAGCGTTAAGTTCCAGTTCAATGCTGCAAGACGAACTCTGACCCTGTACTTTAGAAGAAGTACCCGTAGTACTGTTTGAAAGTACTCCATTACAGGTAAAGGTACACAACTATATCAGCAAAATGTACCTAAAGTGGTAAAAGTATATTAACATTATTAGACGGATATTATTAAGTTTAAACACGTCACTGACACGAAGCTGCTTTTTTACTTCTAGTTCACAGTAACTTTGTTTCCTCGTGTATTTCTGGTTTTTGTTGTGACATTTTTGACCCAGACATGATGTGGAGCTGTGAATCTCTACTGGGGTCACTTTCAGGAAACCACTGATTTAATCTTTAACAACTGATTTACTTTTATGAGTTTATATTAAAACTAATGACACCATCTGAAGGTTAAAGTAACTAGTAACTAACCCAGTCAGGCAGATGTTGTGGAGTAAAAGCATAAAGGAACATAAAATGTAGTATTTGTGTGTAAACGTATGTTTATTACTGTCTCATAATGTGAAATAACCTGAACTCCTGCAGGATTGTTGAGAGAAAATCTGTTTAAAACCTCGGAAACAACTGTTTAAATGCTGTTTTTCTTTGTCATTATTTGTGTATTTCCAGTTTCTATTTCTGAGCTGAAACTTTAAATGTTTTTATCTTTAAATAATTCGATGAATGGAACGAAAACATTAACGTCTCCATTAACATTCTCTACTTTTTACTTGTGAGTTTTTAAATGTGACTAAACTAGAACCTGCTGGTGAAGCAGCAGCTGAAGAGCCTAGAAAGGGTTAACGTTCTCTGAATGGCGGCTGAAAGCGGCGGGGGCCCTGGAATAAACACACACAGGCCCCCATTCATGCGCTCACTGTGTGATCAACCTTGAACAGTGGAGGCATGTTATTGCTGCAGAGAGGGGGAGGAGGCATTGGAGGACGACAGGGGCAGGAGGGGGGAGCACGGTGACTCAGGAATTCCACAGAGGAGCACGTGACCCTTGAGCAAGGCATTTCTATCCTCCCCGCTCCCCCTGCTCCGAGGCAGGGCCCCTCTGTGCTCCTTGGTGTTATTTTTCTGGGTTGAGTCGGCGTCCACACGATCACCAGCTCCGACGTCGAACATTGACTTTCAAACAGCTGCAGACTCAAACTCGAGAACAGCGACAGAGTAAACAAGTCGAGTCTGAGACAGGAAGTTAGTTTAGATTCAGCCCCCGGGGCCCAAAACAAAGCCCAGAGGCATCTGTGTCATCCCGTCACAGCGACAGAGCGAGTTATGTGGAGAAACTGGTGACAAGCAGCCCCCCTGGGGGCCGCCGCTCGTGACGTCACGTCTCTGGGATGTTTTCACCAGAATCAGTCAGCGACGGCTGATTCTGCTGCCAGGGGCTGAGATTAAAAAGTGATGAGGCGTCAGGTGGATTCTGTGCCACAGGGGAATGTTTAGTGAGGGAAACACAAAGATCCAGGCCGAGGCGGTCACAGGGAGGGGGGGTTGTTGTTTTGACAAACGCCTCGTCGCTCTGAAGCCACGCGCACAGTTTCCACGACTGACTATTTTTAGAAGCTGCTTATCTCCCAGCGCAGGACACGAGCAGCCTCGTCCCGCCTACGTGTGATTTACTGTAATAAACTTTTATGCAACACCCTTCTACGGCGGCCTTCGCACCCCCTCCCTCCACCTCTCCTGCCTCTTCCTCTCTCCTTGACTTTTATTCCACCCACTCTTCCCTGGAAGCCGGTTTGATCCTGCTGGAAGGTATTGCATCATGGCTGATTCACAATCAGACCGTGACTCTCCAGCCGACTCCTGGCTCGCTGGTTACGGAAAATAAGCAAACCACAGACACTAGAGGTGTTATTACAAGGTCTGAAACTGTATTTGGCAAGTTTCTTCTTAAACAAGTGCATACATGTACAGCTAGAAGCATTTTTCTTGGGGTTTTTATTCATTTTTTTGCCAAGTGCTCAGATTAGTCACATTCTATGTTGGACAGGGGCTTCTCCAGACCCGAAGTACACTGACAGACTGAAAAGAAGCAAGTGTGAAGTGGGAGAGTCTGTTACGAGGAGTACATACCTTTGTATCTTCAAAAATATAGAAACACAATGTATTGAATAAGAAAAATCAAAAAATTATACAGCTGAGTTTACAAAGTGTACACTTCCCTTGTGTCCAATATGTACATGTCTGTTTCTCTGGGTCGTTCAAGATGTCTCCTGTTTTGACGCGGGCCTTTTTGTCCACCTGTTGTTGCCGTAGTTGAATTACAAAAAGAAAACAAACAGCTGGTGGCGTCTTAAGGGTCCCTCTCCTTTTTTACCTTTATGTCCCCAGCCAAGATCGTAGCGATCTCGCCCTGCATGAAGGCCCAGGGCACGTTGGAGCCGACTAGCGGGCACCGCTCGCCGCTGGGGCAGTACACCTCGCCCGTGGCCCCCTGCTGTTTGATGCTCTCCCTGGAGCAGGGGAAGCAGAACTTGTGCGAGGGCACCGAGGGGCACTGGACGAAGTGAGTGTCCTCCAGCCGTTCGTGGCACAGGGTGCAGCACAGCGGCACGCTGCCGGGTGGCACGGAAGAGTCCGGAATGCTCTGTGGCGGTGGTGCGTGGGGGTCCATGGCGCCAGGTGCATGTGCAGCAGAGGGGTTGGCGCCCATGGGCCCCTCCCTCTGGTTCAGCCTCCTCTGAGAGGCCGAGGACGGCGACAGGGGGCTGCCGCTGTTCCGCCGAGCGCCCGCCGTGGTGGAGTGCACCTGGTTGCCGTCCTTAGGTGAACCCGTGCTGCCTGCGTTGTCCGTAGCGAGGATGAGCGCTGCCATGGGGGACTGGCCGTTCTGTGCCGTGGCGGCCTCGGGGGGCGTGGTGCGAGAGTGGGGGGAGATGGTCGAGGGGGGAGCGGATGAGAAGCCTGGCAAGGCGGCCGGGGGCATCTTCAAGACCTCGGAGGGCGAGGGGAGCCACGGCTGACCCTCACCTCCGTTCATCTTGGGGGCGCTGCCTTCGCCGTCCGGCTCCGGGGACGCCTTCCTCTTCACACTGCTGCGAGGGTGCTTCCCCCTGTCTGAGGAAGAGGAAGAGGAAGGGTTAACACAACCACAGCAGACTACACACACACAAACTACACACACACACACACACACAGCAGACTACACACACAAACTACACAAACTACACACACACACAGCAGACTACACACACACACACACACACAGCAGACTACACACACACAAACTACACACACACACACACACAACCACAGCAGACTACACACACAAACTACACACACACACACAACCACAGCAGACTACACACACACAAACTACACACACACACACACACAACCACAGCAGACTACACACACAAACTACACACACACACACAACCACAGCAGACTACACACACAAACTACACACACACACACACACACACACACACACACACACACAGCAGACTACACACACAAACACACACACACAAACTACACACACACACACAAACCACACAAACTACACACACAAACTACACACACACACACACACAACCACAGCAGACTACACACACACACACACAAACTACACACACACACAAACTACACACACACACAAACTACACACACACAACCACAGCAGACTACACACACACACACAGCAGACTACACACACACAAACTACACACACACACACACACACACAGCAGACTACACACACACAAACTACACACACACACACACACACACACACACACACACAGCAGACTACACACACAAACTACACAAACTACACACACACACACACAACCACAGCAGACTACACACACACACACACACAAACTACACACACACACAAACTACACACACACAACCACAGCAGACTACACACACACACACAGCAGACTACACACACACACACACACACAGCAGACTACACACACACAAACTACACGCACACACACACACAACCACAGCAGACTACACACACACACAAACTACACACACACCCACAGCAGACTACACACACACACACACACTACACACACACGCTACACACACGCTACACACACACGCTACACACACACAAACTACACACACACACAAGCAAACTACACACACACAAGCAAACTACACACACACACACAAACACAAACAAACAAGCAAACTACAGACTTACACACACACAAACTACAGACACACACACACACACAAACTACAGACACACACACACACACACAAACTACAGACACACACACACAAACTACAGACACACAGACACACACAAACTATAGACACACACACACAAACTACAGACACACAGACACACACAAACTATAGACACACACACACAAACTACAGACACACACACACACACACACAAACTACAGACACACACACACACACACAAACTACAGACACACACACACACACACACAAACTACAGACACACACACACACAAACTACAGACACACACACACACACAAACTACAGACACACACACACAAACTATAGACACACACACACAAACTACAGACACACACACACACACAAACTACAGACACACAGACACACACAAACTACAGACACACACAAACTACAGACACACACAAACTACAGACACACACAAACTACAGACACACACACACACACACACAAACTACAGACACACACAAACTACAGACACACACAAACTACAGACACACACACACAAACTACAGACACACACACACACACACAAACTACACACAAACAAGCAAACTACACACACACAAACAAACTACACACACACACACAAACACAAACAAACAAGCAAACTACAGACTTACACACACACAAACTACAGACACACACACACAAACTACAGACGCACACACACAAACTATAAACACACACACACAAACTACAGACACACACAAACTACACACACACACACAAACTACACACACACACAAACTACACACACACACAAACTACACACACACACAAACTACAGACACACACACACACACACACACACACACAAACAAACTACACACACACACAAACAAACTACACACACACAAACAAACTACACACACACTACAGACACACACAAACAAACTACACACACACACAAACTACACACACACACAAACAAACTACACACACACACAAACAAACTACACACACACAAACAAACTACACACACAAACTACACACACACACACACACAAACTACAGACACACACACAAACTACAGACACACACACACAAACTACAGACACACACACACAAACTATAAACACACACACACAAACTACAGACACACACACACAAACTACAGACACACACAAACTACACACACACACAAACTACAGACACACACACACACAAACTACAGACACACACAAACTACAGACACACACAAACTACAGACACACACACACACACACACAAACTACACACAAACAAGCAAACTACACACACACAAACAAACTACACACACACAAACAAACAAACTACACACACACAAACAAACTACACACACACAAACAAACTACACACACACAAACAAACTACACACACACAAACAAACTACACACACACACAAACAAACTACACACACACAAACAAACTACACACACACAAACAAACTACACACACACAAACAAACTACACACACACACACACACACACACACTACAGACACACACACACACCGAAGTTTCCTGCACATGCTCAGAGGTGAACGGGTCCGTTCAGCAGCGGGCCTTTACCGGCCCCGTGCGTGTGCGTGTGCACAGACAGAAAACGCGGACCCACCACTACCCGTCCTCCGTCCTCCGTCCTACCTGTCTTGGGGCCGCCGCTGCCCTCGTACCCCATCACCCGCTGCATGGCGGCGTGCTCCTTCTTGAAGCGGCCGTCGAACGCGTTGAGCGCCATCAGGTCCCGGACCGTTTTGCCTTTGCCCATCCAGTCCTTGTGGCCGTCCGACATGTCCGACAGGCTGTCCGGCCTGTGTTTGTCTTTCAGCTCCTCCGGACGCTTCCCGTGCTCCACGGGGCCGGGGCCGACCAGAGCCCCCGGCAGGCCCATGTGCGCTGGGCGGCCGTTGAGCGGATGAACGGTCGGTATGCCGCCGTTCACCAGAGGCACCAGGTTGGGGAGAACCGCGCTAGTCCTGCGGGGGTTGGGGCTTTGGCGGTTCAGCTCCGGCGGTTCGTCCGGTTTGGGAAATCCGTTCGGCACGGGGAGTCCGTTGGCCGGCCTCCCCGCCTGGTACTCCGGCCCCAGCCTGGGCGGCCGCTCGGACAGCGGGTAGCGCTCCAGAGGCTGCGGCGGACGGGAGCCCGGATCTCCGGCCGTGTGGTTGAGCTCCTTCCCGGCGTGCTGGGGCTTCCCCGCGCCCTGAGCGCGTCCGTCCTGGAAGCCGTGCGCCCTCTTGAGCTGCCGGGCGGTCTCGATGACGAACTCGATCCGGTCGGCTCCCTCGTAGTTGACACATCCGCGGCACACGGGCTCGGTGAAGTCCCAGATCATCGCCCACGGCATGCGGGGCAGGTCGCACAGGTAGCAGGACTGCCTCCGGGAGGCAGCGACCGCCGCGGACGACATGTTGTGGCCCCAAAGCGAAGCTCCTCAAAATGTCCGCGGGCTCGTGTCCGTCTCCGGCTGGAACTGGCGGCCCGGCTGCGGGTGGAGGCTCCGGTTCGCTCCGGTTCGCTCCGGTTCTCTCCGGCGGAGCTCGGGACTCGGACTCGGACCGACCGCGGTCTGGGCTCGCGCTCGCAACTCAGCGCGAGCTCTCGGTGTAGGGCCGTGACGTCAGCGCCGACGGTCGGCTCGTGCTCCGGGATTCTTCGACGACGCCTCCGGCGCATGCGCCCTGTGCGTCTCTGCGCTTATCAGGAGGGATTATACGCAAAGATCGTCTGTGCGTGGGAAGAGGCGTCACTCCTGGTCACTTTACCAAGAACCGATGCTGAGGTGTTTTCATATTATTGAAGTTTATTATTGTTTTTTATTATTATTATTATTTCACGACCACATGTCACAGAAAATCCTAGTGTGGTAAATGGCTGCATAGCAAGGAGTTAGCCTTTCAGTTACAAAGTATTGAAAATAAAAAATAACATAACATAAAATAACAAAAATTAGAATTAGAATCGGCCAAAACACACGTTGAACGTGCCTCCGGTTGGTTCCACCCCTGTAGAGTAATATTAACAACAGTAATAACTTTCATAAGGCACAGTTCACACACTACACGTAGCTCAAACCTCTTGACATGAAGCTGTAGAAACTGTTTCTATAAAACCAGTGAAATATGTAACGTGTTTCTTTTTGGTCCGTAATAGAAAAAGGCTTTGGTTCTTTAGTCCTGCTGTAATCGACCTGTATCAGCTACAATCACTAAAATGAATAAAGCACCAACAGGACAATCATATATAACAAATCACTGTAGATTTTACTGTTGTCTGCTTTTTAATGTTGGGTTTCCCTGTGTTTTGATTTGAAAGTCTAAATGTCTTCACGTCAACATACTGAAAAGAACAAAAGATACTGTCCAGTTTGTCGCCTTGGTGCAATTTTCATTGTGTCTTTAGCAGTTTGTGAAACCAAACAAAAAAACACCACCTACTGTCTGATGCTAGATGTAGTTTGTCCTCACTGACGCATAATTAGAGAAATAATGACGATACCAATATCCAAATCATCTCCACACTGAGATGAGCTTCAGTATAATGCTGTTAGCAACCTAATGGCCACATGACACTGGATTTATTAAAGACAATGATTAATGTCTAATTGATACAGTAGAAAAATACTAAAATCAGCATTAGGCCATTAAAAGTTCAAGATTCAAGATTCAAAAAACTTTATTAATCCCAGGGGGAAATTATTTAAAGTTCCATCTAAATCAGTGAGATCCTACTTTTCTCATATTTTTCTGCACCAAACCATCTCTGTATCATGTAGCTTTGTTTGGTTGATGTTATTAAGTAATTGGCTCCAAATAAGCTTCACTTGATCTATTAGAAGGAATCTGCTAGTTTAAATGTGATCCTTGGAATTAGAGGCAGAGTGAGAGCTCACTGTGCCCTCGTCTCCTCTCTGCCTGCAGGAGCCTGAGTTGTTTTTGTTGTTAACGACATTTTTAGTTCTTGTCATGAAAATAAACGTTAAACCATTGTACAGGATGTTTGAACACGCTGCTGTGTGTTATTCTTTAATATTCAAAATTAAAACTACTAAGAAGTGTTTGTTACCTTCCTGTGGCGGGGCCAGGCATGCGTGACGTCACCGGGCTAACAGCCAATCACAGAATTCAGCCGCTGTTGCCAGGTAAACTGCAAACCTCCTTCCAACCTGCAGAATAAACACAGTGATGGAAGTAACTAAGTACAGTTACTGAAGCACTGTACTTTAACATAACTGTACTAGAGTGTTTTCATTTTCTGATACACATCAACGTTAATCCCTTAGATTTACTTTCATCCCTTCATTATAAGATTAATAAAAGTTAGTTAGATTCACAAGTTATGCTGTAGGCAAAGTGATTCAAATTATTCGATTTAATACTTATGAGCATCTAAATATGATGTAGAGTAAAATTTAACTCCATCTTTACCAGTTGCAAGAACAAGATGAGAACAAGTTAATGCAGCTTCAAGTTTAATGGAATCTAAGACACAGCGATGTGAAGTTTCTCTGGAATCCAAATGATGGTTTCATCTTCAGTGAACAACATCTGTAAAAACTAAGACTTCTCTTAATTTTTGAACCGACTGATGTGGAGTCATGCTGGTGTCTGGCCAGCGGTGAGTCAGCACCATTATCTGTTCATCACAGCCTGACAGGAAACATCGGTCTGACGGTCTCAGGACAAACGTTGCTGCTCAGACAGTAAAAAACTGAAATCATGAACATTTACCTGCTCTGGCCGACCGTGCAGACAGTTTCTCAGGGTTTAAGGCTCAAATATGAAGAAAATCAGCTCGGTGCACCGATATGTGATGAGATGATTTCTGCTGTCAGCACCTTCCTGCTTCTCTAGTCTACGACGTCCTGCAGTGTATAAAGATGAATTAAGAGAGGGGCACTTACCACTGATTTGAAAAATCCTCTTTAAAGATGGTGCGTTTCAGGTTACAGAGAAACACAAACTGCCTGTATCTCCCACATTATGCATAATGTCAGGCTCATATTGTCTTTTATTTATAGTTTTGGATGAAATATAACTCTTTGCGGCTCTAGAGGCTTCAAACAACTCGTAGCTTTCCAACTTCACACAGTTTGACTTAATTATCATTTAAACTATGCTGCGAGGCTCCAGAGGAAGTCTCAGGAACCCTCGGTAAAGTTCACGACCTAGAACCACCAACAAAACCTCAAGTTCTGTTTTGTTGTTTGGTTTTTGGCACGGCGAGCTGTATCCCTGCAGCCACTTCAGTGGCTGGAGCTCGACTCCATTTGTCAGGTCCACCTCGTTAGATGGATGGAAGCAGAAACAGAGACGTGAGAGGAGGGAAGCAGAGGCGCTGCAGCGAACGAGGAAGGACGACAGGTTTACATGGAGTTCATGTGTCATGTTAAATCTTCTCTACTCAAACACAGACTATTCTGTGTCACAGATTCAGCTCCGTTCTGCTGCCGTTCACAGATTCACCGAGCTGAGTCTGTGCCCTGCAGGTCTGTTCACTAATCCATAGCAGGTCGTGTTATTTGATGACTTGCAGGTAATTATTTTTACACATGGCTGGGAAATACGACAAATGTCACATAAATGTCAATAAGTTCATTCACTTACGACGTGAAAAACATTGATTTACAAAACTGTGATTTTCATTCTCATCGACATGAAACTGAAATTTGAAATGTGTGTTCAGAGCAGGAGAAATATTTTCAGCACTGGTAGATGAGTGGTGTTATCAGTGTTAGTGTTTAATCAGGATTTCATCACGGCTTCTTGTTTCTCAGCAGCCTTTCCCCTAATGACCCTCCCAACCTGCAGATTTACCCACTTCCCACCACCACAGTCCCCTCTTTAAATCTCCTGTCTGCTGACTGATCATCCCGGCTCTCCGGTGGAGAGGAGCAGGAAATCCGTCATGTGACTTCATTTGCCAAATGGAAACACAAACATGAACTGACACTTCCCACATTATTCACTCAACACATTCAGTTTGTCTCTTGTTAGGAGACAAAAGTTTCACTCAGTGACCAACAAGTACTGAAATGTAGTATTTTCAGTTCTGATGCAGTAGATTTTACAGACCTTTAGTTTACAGCTGTGTTTCATCATCTTTCCTTTTAATTACACTGTGGTCTGATCTGCAGGGCGCTGAGTCAGTCACACACACTCTGTGTCTATGAAGACACGCCGAGGGAGGAAGATCCCGACACCGTCCTGCTGAATATCCACCGACTTCCTGGGAGAAGCGGTTTCTTCGTGCAGCACGCGTCTTTCTAAAATTCCTGTTTACACCATCATGTCAAAGGTAGCAGTCGGTTCACACATTTAAAAGTTACCCACGCAGTGGGGACTGATGCACCCCCACACCATCACAGATGGTGTTTCTGCACAGAGTGGATGTTTGGCTTCCTCAGTGTGTAACAGAGTTTAGGTTTCCTTTCTGCATGCAGCAGTGGATTTTGCTAAATGACAACAGTTTACTACAGTACTACGGAGCCCATGTGGCTACATTCATGTAGCCCATGTAGCTTGACGGTTTCTCATGAAAAGCTGACTGAGGGTTCAAAGGTCACACACACTCAGTGGTGGTTTCTGCCCTGTGGACTAAGATTTCCCCAGAGTCCCTGAATCTTTATTTATTAAAACAATATTATGACTGTAGATGGTGAAAGACATAAACTCTTTTCCAGTCTCTCATTAAGAATTAAGGACTTACAGTCCATTCGTGAGGTTTGGTACAAACCTTCCTTTTTATGTTGCAACAAACTCATTTGCTTTTTACAAAATACAGTTGGGTTGGATTATTCCATCCTATAAAACCTTTCTAGAAACATTTGGACATTGAATCTTCCTCCTGACTGTCAACTGGTCACAGTTGTCAGGCTCAACATGCTAATGGAGCTCTGTGCCCTGAGAGTGTGGCCTGATCAGCTGGCTCTTTAAATAGCTTTGTGGACTTGGCCTCATGGCTGAGGGGGGTCGACCCAGTCCGTTTATTCAGCTTAGCAGTTTCACATGAGTGGAGAAAGTCTGCACGATGGGAAACTGGCCCAGGAAATGAAAGCTGGGAGGTGACACAGAGGTCAAACTGGATCTTAAGAGTCCAGGACTAATTAACCCTTTACAGTGCCAAAAACATGCAGCAGGAACACTGAGCCCTCCTAAAACTCCTCTGGCAGCCAGGTCGGCGGTCCTCAGCTTAGAGACCTTCAGGCCTTATGAAATGCTGCTCTCCAGACGCCTGGACGGGACATCAGACATTACCAGTGTCAGTTTTCTAATCAGTTAAAGCCCCTTTTTAAAAAGATCTTTTATATCTACGGGGAGCTGTTACATAACATCATAACATGTTTGCACTTCTGGACTTGCTCTGTTTTCCTGGTTTGGGCCCCTAATTCCAAAAGAACCCTTTTTCCCCTTAAAGAAATGGTGTTAGTGATTTCACCTGCGCTTTCGCTGCTATGACAAAGCAACACATCTTTACTGATGAACTTTATTGACCATTGAAAACGAATGCATTTTAGAACCATATTGTTGGTTCACTGACATTAAGTTAAAGGGAATAATCAGAATCACATGCTTGCTCTTGTAGCTGGAAGCTAGTGGATCTTTGCCTGAACTAGAACTTCTCAGCATTCAGAGCTCCACACATTCAGTTGACAGTTTCAGTTCATTCTTTCCATTCTTTGTTTGGAGCAGTGGCAGCTCAGAGATGTTGGAATCACATGTTAAACTATGACCACGACGAAATGTTCAGGTGTGTGAACTATGATCCTTTTCATTTGTCCATTCCTTTTTGATCTGTTGTGTGTGTCTGTGTTTTGACAGGATGGCGACACAGGACCGACCCCACGATGATTAAGATCTGTGAAAAACAAGCAGATTTCAGTTTCAGTGTGGCCACGATTTGTTGAGACGTCCACTCTGAACCACAGTGGACCTTGTTTGTACTGGTGCAGTGTGTTACTCCGTCTAATGTCTAAATAATTTAGTTCATATCAGCTGCGGACTGATTTAGGTTCATTAACGAGCTAAAACTCGTTAGTCAGAGACAATAGTTTGGCAGAGCGCTCAGTCTGCGCTGACAGACACAATTCATGGCTGGTAAATAGCGTTCCAAATGGTTTCTGATTAAACATCGTGTTTAGAGTCGATCCCACTGAGACGGCTTTGTCTGAATTTGAGGCCAACTCCTAATTATTTGGACCGCTGACAGTTGCCTCTGATTGAGGTGAGATAAAACAGAAATGTACTGAGTGTATCATCTGTTCCACATCGTCAAAGCCTGAGCTCTGTGAACTGTGACGCTTCATCTACAAAACACTCTTTAAAAATTAAACCTAGTTTAACACATCAAAGATAAAACGACTAAGCTATTTGTTCAATTATTAAGAGGTTCCCCTCCTGAAGCTTCCTGCTCGTACAGTGAAGCTGTTTCTGAGCGCTGACATTTAGCAGCAGATGGAGAGTCCACAGACTTCCGACGAGGTTTGACTGGGAAGAACAAAACAGTGACAAAGCAGAAAACTACAGACATTCAAAAGAGAAATGAACCAGCGGAAGAAGAACCTCTGTAAGACCGGCCAGGAAATATACAGAGTGTTGGACAGTCTGATGTGAGCTGGGTGGAGCTGTCGACGGTGTGTGCTTTTTATTTTTATTTTAGCTTTATTTTTGGTGTTTGAATTTCCTTTATTTGTAAGTTGAGAGTGAGACGTTCAGATTCTATTACAACACAATCTTTCCTTGACCCCACCCTCACTTTACATTTACATTACTGAGACCAACTGTTGCTTCGTCTCATGACGCCTTCGGGGCACTAAGAAGTAACTCAGCAGGTGGAGGTAGTCAGAAAGAGGGAAACAGAAGAAGAGGTGCACACCGCGACCGGTGCTTTAGCTGCTTCTAACTGAGAATACATCTGATCACAGTATCAGCTGGTTCAGGGATGTGTTCTCTCTCCTCTCTTATACACAGATCAATCCTGATGGCCTGACATTAACCGACCAGCAGCCTGGTGTTTCATGGTCCTTAGTCGCTAAGAGTCAATGAAACATCTACTCTTCAAGTTCTGTAGGAATCCTGAGTGTCTCTGCAGGTCGGGGAGGTTCCTACTCTCTCTGCATTAAGTTCCACTGTGGTCCTGTTGCTGCAGACAGTTTAGATCAATCCTCCACCACAGTAGATGACATGTGTTTCCTCCTGTCTGTGAAAACAGAGGCGGGTTGATGCACTTTAATCTGCTCCCTTATCAGAATATCTTCATTGTCAGGATATTACCAGTAATGAACTGCTTCCTGTTTACTGAGACGCTGCTGGAGCTTTCTCCTCCTACTTGTTTTCCAGCTGCAGGATTGTTGGCACAGGACCATTAACAGTCTGTTTACCACTTCAACAAACACATCTCCATCTCATTTCCATGCTGGCAGCCTCTTCACTGAATCCGAGTGCAGCCTGCTGAGCCTCTCGATGCACTAAACCTTCCTGTCTGGAAACATCCGACCGTCTCCTTTAAACAGACTGAGGAAATGACTGATGATGATGCTTTGATTGACATAGAAACAAATTCAGTAGATCAATAAGTGCTGAGATGTAAAGGCTTCATCAAGCAGCGTGAACCTGGTCCCAGACGACTCAAAAGGAACTAACTCTTTTAGTGTATTGCTGTTTCTGGGACGGGCAACGGAGAACGAGGCAGATCGAGTTAGGATGCTGTGTATCATCTGGAGACCATGAATGTGTGTACACATGATGTGCCCGTGTGGCATGAGAGTGCTTAGAATAACAAATCAATAAATAAGAAATTACAAATAGTCTGATGAGCTCACACACAGCAGGTTTGTGCTGCAAGTTTCGATTTTTGTATTTCAAGAGAAAATGGCTGCATCTTTGTCAACACTGCAGGAGGCGCCATTTTGGGCCCTCCCCTCAAGCCTTATCACCCCAAGATACAGCACTCGAGTAGAGCGTTTAGAAAATGGAGGGCCAAGTCAAATAAACTCAGGGAAAAACACTTTTGGACGCCTCGCATCTGGAATTGAAGCTGCGGTGATGTCACTGGGGCGAGAAGAGGAGACAAGAGAAAAACAACAAGGCTCTCTTTCTCCCTTTGGCTCCTCTCGTCTCCCCCACCCCCATCCTAATCCTCTTTGCAGGCCTGCAGGGAAAGGTCGGCCAGCTGCCAAGGCAAGGGCTGCTGGGAAAACGTGGTGACTGCCAAGCAGGAGTGGTGGCGGTGGCGGCGGTGGTGTCACACACAGCTTTGTTCTGCCAGAGGCCTCGATTCCGACTGTATGGCCGGACTGGACCACTGCCAGCTCCGGCTCTGCCCACCCCTTCTTTTTTTGTTGGTACACTCTTGAACACAACTCTTGGTCCCTCAGAATCTTTCTCAGCCTGTCACACATGCACGGACACATTTTCGCTCCCCGTCTCTCTGACACTCGGCTCGATGCCAAAAGGCTTCCTGCCAAACATTTGCCAGTTGCCATGGCGGCAGAGAGAGAAGGGAGCAGAACATCTGAGCGAGCCAAGAGAAATGAGTCACTCCTGGAGCCGGCCAGATGTGCCACATTTGCAGCCGAGATCCTGTGTGTATGTGCAGAGGTGGAGGGTGGTGAGTGCCAGTTTTGGAGAGGGATGGGGGTCAACGGGGAGAACAGGGATTCGACTCTAACCTGTGTTTCCAAATAAACCTAACTCCTAGGCAGAGGTAAAGGCTCAGGCCTCCAGAGGGGAAATGATCGGAATTTCCCTGGAAGAAAGAAATGTTTTTAAAAAAAGTGGAAGAAGCAGAGAGGAGGAGGAGCGCTGTTCCTGGGAATCGGCCTCGTTACCGAGCTGACATGACGATGATGACGGTAGGGCCGAGCCATCCAGCAGCCGGGAGCCTCGCCAGCTCCTCTCGTCAGGAAACAGTTTCCAGACCACAGACGGTTTAAAAGGCAGGACAAAGACTGTAAAGGTTTCTTTCAGTCATCTAGAATATCCTGATCTGTAAAAACAGTCACAGAACCACTGGAGGCTCCAAACTGGGACGTCTTGACTTTTTCCTTCCCGCCACTCTTTCCAACAGCGTCTACAGGGACAAACTGCTAAAACCATCAGCGGGGGGGCGTTCATCTTTCATGGAGTCCCCAACAGCCGAAGTGATTTAAGTAACTGTTCCTGTCACCTCGCCCCCTCCCTTCTGAAGGCTCTCTTTCGCGGCGCCAGCCCCTTAATTCAGGTGCAGATCGCTGCTTTGCCAAGAATAACATCAGCGCCACACGGCAAAGTTCAAAACTGATGTAACCAAGGATCCTGGAGCAAGAAGCTTCAAATAATGACGCTTACGTAACGTCCCGACTCACCACAACCCAACCACAGGGTTCGGCTTCTGCCAGGCTGACATCAAACACTGAGCTCGCCACAAGCTGAAAGCCTTGGAGCATCAGCTGAAAGGCGCATGATAGAATATTAGAGGGAGTTTCTCTTGGTTGATAGACTGTAAACACCCCTTGAGGCAGCTGAGTAAGGTTGTTTTTGAAGGTTCATCTGTTCCAACAGGCTTATGAAGGCCTTCAGTGAAGCTGCGTGATGCAAAACATTTGATCTGACAAACTCATATATCAGATATTTCAGCGCTACGACATAAGGGTGATTTCACAAGCTCCTACCACATGAAAGTTGTCTCAACAAGATTAAATCCAGAAAAAAATAGAACGCATAAGAAAACTGAAATATTAGTAGAAAAGGTTCTTCATTAATTCTAATCAGTATCTGCACAGCTCACGCCTGTCATAGCATGAATAGATAAATACACAAATACCAGAAACTGCTCCAACCCAGAGGTAAACTGTGACGAGCAGCAAGTAAAACAAGAGAACGTGCATCAGAGAATGTTACTGTGATCATGTCCAGCACCTCAGTCTCTGATTCTTATACTAGCTTAAGCATGTGCTGCACAAACATCTGCACTGGGAGAGTTCTGATATCAAGGTAACGGGTACTTGGATGAACAGGCCTTACACAAAAAAGGAAGAGAATTTCAGGACAACAATACAAACAATGAACTTTGACCTTGTTCTTTTTGGCACTATATCTTAGAAACACTGGTAAACCTGTCATCACCTCATCTTGGACTTGTGGAGGTGCTAATTCTAGCTGTTACTGTTTTTCTTCTTGGATTCTCTCTGACTCCTCTGAGCCTTTTGCTAAAAAATGCAAACTATAGAAAAACGGCCTTTGTCTGGTTGTTGTTGAAAATCAAAATGTGTCTGTTTCATTTTGGGAAGAGAAGCTCAGAAAAGCAACACAGCCCCACCCTAAATCCCTAAGTTGCAGGAAACTGTTTTTTACGTCTACCCCTTCACTTTTTTAGATTTCCAGGACCTTTTCCAGGACCCCTCGTTTACCTCTCGTCTCTGTTTTTGTTGTTCAGCCCACTGCTGGATTTCGTCAGGAGGCCTCCCCATGTGTGCAGCCATCCTTCTGATTGCAGCCATTGAAAGCGTGTGTGTGTGTGTGTGTGTGTGTGTGTGTGTGTGTGTTTGATTCTGTGTCAGACAATCAGAGAAGACCACAGTTACAGCAGCATCCTCCTGAATGGAGCTGCTATTATATGAACAATGGAAAAATCATTTCTTCTAAAATCTTCTGAGCTTCTTCGAGCCTGCAGGATTGTTAACAGACCGACTTACTGACAGTGTATTTAAACTTTAAGAGACTTTATTTGACATTTTTTAGCAACAGGTCCAAACTGTGTGTGAAGTCTCTGTTTGCTGCTTCGATCTGTGGACGGGATTCGACCGGATCACACACCTGCTTCATAACCTGCTTTTTGCTCCACTTCACTTCCTCCTGTTGTGTTTATCTCTGCACAAACACTCACACAGACACTTACAGTGGGTCAGAGTACACTGGGTGCCCTTGGCGAGACAGATAAGCCGGCATTATGTGATTACACAGCTCAGCTATTGTGCAACCCCATGACTCAGTGCTCTAATTGGAGAAAACAGAGAGAGAGTGAGAGCTGACTCTAATAAAATAAAACTGAAATACATGAAAATCAACAGAGCTCCTTCCTTCTATGTTTTAATTCTGCATTGTGCCTCATGTTTATTCACCTCTGAACCTTGTGTAGATGTAAAACACAGGAAACAAGCTGAGTCTTGGATCTGAGTTGTTTCCTACCACTGTCACCGTTGTTTGTTATCTGTGCTTTTCTTTCCTCATCCATCACTCTCCTTACCTGGTTTGCAGTTAACCTGACCTTTAGTCTGTTGTTGTGCATTTGAGTTCGGAGCTGTTAAAGGTTGGATATTAACTTTGAATCCAATAACTCTGTGAGGTGAAACGTGTAAGTCAGAGTGATGCATTCTGAAGGAATGATTTTAGCCTGTTTTAGCTTCTGGTTTTGGTTTAGCAGGACTTTTTCTGGTTCACTCTCAGTCTTAGACAGATGCAGTTAGAGAACAGCGAGTGAACACAGAGTTGGTGACGACCAAAAACAGAGCTAAAAGTGAGGTTCTGTTGGACTTCAAGTCATCAGGTGGACACAAACACTGCTCCAAATGAGATTCCCCTGTGACTGCTGGATGTTTGCTAATATCAATTCACATTTCTAAAATCTGGAATATACTATCCGCTTGTTTTAAAGGTAAAAGTGAATAAAAATAATATCTTCACCAACTGCAGGAGTTGAAGTCTGATTAAACTGAGTCACATAGAAGTTGAGAAACGGTGCTCAGGGTCAATTATTGCGTCCTTCACTGCAATCATATTTCCCACGAGCAGAACATTTTTTTATATTAGGGAATAATGTAAATAATAAAAATATTTTTTAAAAAGGAAGCAAGGTTCATCAGCAGGGATAAAACAGCCCGCCTTAAACAAAGAGAAGCAAAGCAGGACAGAGAAGACGCATGAGGAGACAGGTTTTCCTCTCGCGGTCGGAGCACACTGCTCAGGCTGTGTTGTCACATTGGTGTCATCTTACTTCACAGAAAAGGTCAAGCATTGATTTGGTTATGTAACCCCTGATCTCATCGCCGAGCTGTGTTTCACTGCGAGGACGAGGCAGAATCATCCGTCTGACTGCTGAGTTGGCAGAGGAACCACATGAACAGTCAGTTTCCAAACACTGTGAGCTGCTGACAGGAAAACACCGTGGATTTGGTATTAGACCGAGTCTTCGGACAGCAGTGTTTATTAGTTTTAGTTTAGTCATCGTTGTCCTGCAGTTTATCGTTTATTCTCTCATGTTTAGATTAACATTCTGTAAATCCTCAACTTCTAATGAATGTCATAAAAATTGTCATTTAAGAACAAATCGATTCATTCATTTGTTCATTAGTAGTGGAAATGAATACGTGCATGTGTCATTGTCAGATTGTCAGATTCTGGGTTTTTAGTCACTTGTCTGTGTTTAGAATTGTATTGTGTCACGTTTGATTAGAGAACTCTGGAAATCAAAGCCTTTTAACTTGTAGGTGACCTTGGCCCTGATCTGTCTGACTTCCTTTTTCCTTCAGCACAGAATCAGGTGATTGGAGCACTGCAGCTGAGGTGAGAGCTGCCTGGCAGGAGACTGAATGTTTGATTCACCTTGCCAACAGCTCGTTGTGCCAAGACAAACCTCCCCCGTCTGTGAGGGCACGCAGCTGAGAATCCACATAAACGATCTGTTCTCTAAAGGGCAGCAGAGAACAACAAGAGGACGAGCTGCAACACAGTGAGTCAGGGCTGAAATGAAAAGTAGCAGCTCACCGAGGTGGAAACCTGAAGAAAACAACACATATATAGACGACTCTTCCATAATTCTATCAAACTCCAGCACAAGCCAAAAGCTCTATGGACTGAGAACTAAAAGCTGAAATGTGGGTTTTATAATAATATATAATAAAAAGTATAACATAAAAATACACTGGAGCAAAATACAGTTTAGGGCAGTAGTGTGTTACACAAAATATAATTAAGAACACAGAGTCAGAGCATAATAATGTGAATGTGGGTGTCATCTGCATAGCTATAAACCAGCCAGTTAGTTTAGCACTAAAAATCCTAAATGGGTTTTAATTAATTTATTAATTTTAATTGAGAACAGACAGAGTCAATATAAAGCAAGTTTCTCTGAATGAAATGAAGCATCATGCCAAGTTTAGATTGATCGATTGGTTCCAGCTGTTATGTAGCTGTTAACCTCCACGTGTTTTCATTCAGACGTACACCTGATGCCTGATTTTAGTGTCATCATGCACTTCTCAGGCCACTAACCTCAGTGATGACATGTGATGACGTCAGCAGTAAACACTGTTATCACACGAACGCCAAGGCCAAGTGCGCGGGCTCATGGGTAAACACGGTCCCCAGGAAAGGTTATTATGTGTCACCAGATTTCCAGAGAGCTGGACGGGCGGTTACACGTCCCAGTTTCCCTTTATAAGTTTATCTTTAACTGTTGAACTGCAGTCCGCAGTGAGCTATTAATAGGACAGAGGTGATAAAACAATAAAAGTGCTGAAGGCGACATATAAACCAATCAGAACCATTCAGTATTACTGATTATTTAATTATTACTATTACTTAGTAACTAATTACTTGTTCAGTTACTTCTGCATCAACATAAGATAAATGGTCTTTATATAGTGAAATGATTAAACCTCATTTTACCAGAATACTCACCACATATCGGCTACACGTCCACTCCAGTGTCTTCACATTCATGTTCCCTGTTCACAAAGCCTGAAGCTGCAACTACAACAGTAACTAAATTATCTGGGATTGAGCTCCAGCTAGCTGCCAGTGTTCGTTCTGACAGGAATTTAAAATGTAGTTTTAGTCATTTATTTTATTTTAGTTGTAGTGTATTAGCTCATAATGCACAAAGGTGTGGGCACTTGAAAAAAATGACTAAATGCGTCCAGTAGAGGGTGAAATAAAGACGAGACCAGAAATAACAACAGCACTGATTTTTATCACATGTAAACATCCCAATAATTTAGAACGCAGCTGACAGACACAGCATCTGAACATGCAAACAATGGCACTTTGCAACTGGAGCAGACTGCGCAAGTGTCATTCTGCAGAGTCCTACTTACAGTACAAACAGCTTCAGCCTGGGGAAGTTTTAAAGTGGTGGTTTAATCTAGTGGTTTATTGTTACTGCTGACTCTGATCGACAGGCGACACAAAGAGCAGCTGCTGCTCACGACAACAACACTGATCACAAATAGGTTTCTGTGAGGAAAGTCCTGCAACCCAGTGTTTTACACAATGAAACATTAAAGACAAATTACAAATATGTTGATAGTTCAGCGTTATTACAGTTGTTATGGTTCAAACATCCTGAAGTCAGAGCCCTCCAGAGACATCCAGAAGTAGTTCATGTAGAAGCTGAACTTCCTGTATGTAGATTCTGGGCAGTGCAACACAGTGCTCTGTTTCAAAGCCTTTCTGTGCACAGGTGATGTCGTTTTTAGGAAGGAGGGGGCCACCGTCCAGTTTACAACACACACCAGTGAACACACACAACGCTGCAGCCAGACATGAACAACTTTGTTTAGGAATTCCTCTTTGGGAGCCAGAATAGAGGATGACCTCAGAGTTGCCACGATGAATGGTTTGTTTGAAACAAAAAAGCATCTGGAAAAATCCTCTGGGACCAGAGGCGACAGAGTGCGTGTTTATGTGGGATTTCCTGCCATTGCCACCCTGACAGCAGGTGACCAGCTGTTCCTCCACATCTTCATTTGTTCAATCAGAGTTTTCAGTATTCAAACAATGGAGGACAATTACAGGAAAAAGCAGCAGAAGACGTTGTCGTCACCAGTTCTTTCACAAACATGAACCAAGTGCTTCGAGTTGTTTAACAAGATCATAAAATGTTCATCATTCATTAATGACCAGCAGCTAATGAACTCATGCTCGACGATCCTGAAGGTGATGTTCTTCATCAAACGTCACTATTTAATGCCAGTAGCAGAAGAACCAAACCACAGAGACCACAGGAACTGATACTTGACATCATGGAGTCAGTCTGACTGTGGAAAATCCTCCAAGCTGCTGGAACAATCCACCAACCCAGTAACTAGAAAACCAACCGAGCATCATGATTTCTGATGGCAGGTCAGTCTACTTCTATTAATGCACTTTGATAGAATGAATCTTGAAGAACAATCACTTCATTTTTACTGCTTACAGCTTTTACACATCGACTTTCACCATTTCCTGTCACAACAACATCACAACACTGAATCGAATTACTGGACATTAAACATTGTGAATGGAAGATTTTTGTAGTCTGGCAACACTATCATAGCTCAGACCAACATCAAATTATGATATTAGGACGCCATCATCACTTTCACAGGTCAGATACCAATCTTCTTGGAGTTCAGCGTGATGTGAATGCAGCTGCAGCAGGTTTTTGTGCAGCATAAAGACGCCGTACGTTCCACAAAGCTTCCTGTCTACTGTTACCGAGCAGGAGCCTTTTCTCCACACACCGAACCTGAGACTCTCACATTAGCCTGTGCTGCTTTCTGATAGATCCTCATCCTCTTCAATGCCCTGTCTGTATCGCCTCCCATTGTCCCACCGCTGCTGAACGAAGGAGCGTAAACCAACACTGCCGTTCCCATTCGGATTCAATATGGCCGAGACCTGACACCATGTGAAGTGACGGCTCGGCTTCTCTCAGAGGGATCTTATTGCTGAGGCCAAAATTAAAAAAAATACATGGAGCTCCAACATTGTCAGCAGGTGATTGTGAGAAAGGAGGTGGAGAGGCGGAAACAGCAGAATGAGTATAGAAGAGTTTGACTCAATGATTGACATCTCACATCCTTGAAAAGATGAGTAGAGTTATACAAGAGAAAGAAAAAGTTTGACACACCAAGAGTGTAAAAGTAACGTGAGGAGCCCAGCTTCAAGCTAGGCTGTGCTAACTGGTGCAGCTAGGCTAGCTAGCAGCTAGGCTAACTGCTAACCAACCACTCAATGCCAGTGACTCCTCTGTCGCTAGATGGACGTAGCAGGCTTACTTGTGTCCTATACACCGCACGACCCCAAACATCTCTGGATGAAAGGCAGAAGAGAAGGAAAGTCAGGTTGTGTTCTGAACCGGAACCTCCAACCCCAACAGCTCTCAGCACCACGCGGTCACGCCCGTTCCCACACCTGTACCTCATGGTGCCGGCCAACACAACACTGAGCAATACCCACAATGCCACTAGTGTACATCTTATTTTTAACAAGTGTCTATGAGGATTTGGGAAATAATTTTAGAATGTGGTGCCCCTTAACTGCCATAGAGCGTATCTGAAGAGTCACTGTGACTTAAACAGATGTAATACATGGGTCTAGCTCATTCATCTATAAGCTAAACAGCAGGGGTCCCAACACTGAGCCTTGAGAAACATTCACTGTGCACTTCATGCTACTGGACAGTGCATCATTTACTTTTACACAGTGCATCCTATTTGCTAGCTATGAAAACATCCACGTAGTGAGTGCACTAGGTGAACATTTATATTTAAAAGTTTTAAAAATTAAAACATCATGATTAACGACAGCGGTCACAGCCTCTGCTTGACTTCCAGGTGGCAGGTCATTTGTGACTCTGATACTTGAATAGGTGTGATACTGATTCTCTGATAACTGATTCTAGACTGTGGATTCTGATCTCTAACTCGAGATTATATTCTCTGGCTTTGTTTGTGGATGTTTTCTTTCCAGAGTCTCTGGGCACCATCACCTTGTCTGCCAGGTCCATAGTGATAAGATTGCTGCCCTCCATGTGGGAGACCAGAGGTTCAAATACCGCGGACTACCTCCAGTAGGGGTCCTTAAGCAAGACCTCCTTGTGTACCCCACCTGTTGCCAGATGATAGCTGTACCTTCGTAAATAATAATAATCAATGTAATTACAGAGCATCTTTCTAAAAAAAGTGTTTCACATAAGAAACCCAACAACTCCCATTGAGCAAGCATTAAGCAACAGTTGAGAGGAAAAACTCCCTTTAGAATAAGAAACTTCCAGCAGAAACAGGCTCAAGTTAGTCGGCCATCTGCCTCGACCGGTTAGGTGCGGGAAACTGCCCAACCAAGTGAGGTACCTTGTTCCTCACTTGCAAGTCACTCCAGGTAAATGTAAACTTCTTTCTGCTGTTTGTATCTGATCTTTGCTGATTGATAGTTTTTCATCTCTCTGTCTGAGTGAATGTGACAGTTTCGACCAAACCTGAAGAAACAGCCTTAACCCACTTGGGCGCTGTGAAGGAATAAAGCTGCAGTTTCCACAGAGTCAAAAAAAACAGAAACCAAAATCAGAAATGATGCAAACAATCATTCATATATTAAACGCTAATAACTTTGCTTAAACCAGTTTGGAAATGTTGTTTTTCTTCAGCAGCACAGGTTTTGTATAATTCCATTTCCTGAATACACAAACATGATAATTCTCCCTGACTTAGACGTTTTGCTTTGTACCTCACTCGTAGTCACTTTGGAGAAAAGTGTTTGTAAAATGACTAAATGTGAGTATACATGGATATCCTTTTGTTGTGCTGGTTGTGGCTTATCTGTGCGATTTGTGTATTTTTCTGCTTTTTGACTCAGTGAATGTGACAGTTTTGGCCGAACATGTAGAAAAAGTAAAGGGATGGAAATTGTATTATAAGTATTTGACCCACTTGGATGCTGTGGAGGAATAAAGCTGCACTTTCCACAGAGTCCTGCTGACTAGTTCAACTTGATGTTTGCTTATACTGAGGAAAAATGTGACTCACATCATATTTTCCTGTCTTCATCTTCTCCTGGAATGAAGCAGCAGAATGAGGTTGAACAGCACAAACCTCAGCCTCCAACTCAAACACCACGGAGAGGAAAATTACATTTTAAAGCTTTGTTGTGAGTTTTAATGCAGCAGAGGGGCACGAAGGTGTGTTGTTTCAGTGAAATGAAATACGGCTGGGGAAGTCCAGTCGGAGACATTGGCCAACACTTGATTGGCCAATGCGGCATATTCCCAGATGATGTCATGTTGTTGCAGAAAAGGCTGCGGTCAGATGGAGTTTCTCTTCGTGAACAGACAGCGCTTCTCAAACATTTCAGTGTGCAGTGGGGACTAAAGCAAAACAATGGACCCAAGTTCGGAGACCTGATTCTGCATTTTCTGTAAAGTGACATCATCCTGCAAGCTGCTGTGTTGGCCACTCACGTGCATGTGAGAGCGCATTCCTGGTGGATTACTTTCTAATATGAATGTTGTATTTTTGCTGTCCACCTCAAGATCATCATGACTAAAGATGAAACAGTGGCTGATGAGAAAAAGTTGCAGAGTTGTGCTGTCTACAGTAAATAAAGGCCGAACAGAGCAATATTAAATATAAAATAAAACAAATATTCAAACATAATCAGGGGCGAAAGTGTGTTACTGGACACTGACGTGTGTCTCTGTTTGGGGCCCTGTCACAGCCTGCTGACCTGTCCGTGTTGTACCTAAATGAGCCCGGACTGGCCCCACCTCAGCGTCCCTTCATAGTAGAACTGCTTCAATGGTTGGATGTGTTACAGCGGACTGAATAAATAAAATAAAACAGCATTAGAGCCCCCCAACCCTTCAGAACGTCCCCGAGGATTGGAGTGATCCAAGTGGAGCCACGATATTTAATGCTTTGTGAACTTGAATTCACCGTGGAGGGATTTCAGACCCAGACTCATGTTCAGTGTTTCTAAGTGTTCGAGCTGCACAGTTCTGCAGAAGAGATTTATGAAGTGTTTTACAATCCAACAAAGAGGAAGTTACAGTAGTCCAGTTTGCTCATAATGAGTTTAGCAAATAAAGCTACTTCCTCCAAAGGTTTTATTATGAAACTCAATGCAGGGGCCAGACTAGAGTAACTTTACACTTTTTTGTAATGAACGCATAAATAGGTGGGTTCAAACTAAAGGAGTTAACTCCCACGTGTGTGTCAGATCCAGACACCTGGAAATAACAGTTGACCTTTTGTTTCATATTCATCGTTTGATGTGAAACCCAAAAGTTTTCAGAGCTAGACCTCACTGTTCCAATCAGGTTGGAGGGGGGAGTCCTGTCCTGTCAAAGGCTGACTTGTAGAGGGAGAAACCCGACGAGCTACACCTGCACCTCGTCGTCTACGATCACATCAAGTAATTAATTAGTCAATTCTTAGGTTTAGGTGGTTAGAAACTAATAAAACATGTAGTTCATACTGAGTTCCACCTCTTTCACTTCGAACCACGGTCACTGTGCACGTTTTTCATCTGTTTGTCCAAAGGCTGAATATTTTTACAGGGTTTCTTCTTTGAACAACAACAAAACAGAAAAACTTTGGTCCATCTGAGCTTCAGTGAAATGACTGAATACACAACAAGCTGCTGTGTTTCTATCCACGTCATGGTCGATTCACGATGTTGTGATCTGGCTTAATTCTTCTTCAACACGGCTGCTACAGAGTTCACAGTTCATGGAAACATGCAGCCTCCACTCTCAGTCTCTGCTCTGTATTTAAAGAGCTGCGTTCAGCCGCGCCCGTGGTTTCTCTGCTTTGCCCATCATGCCTCAGTCAGGACCGGCCCTGTGGTCGTGACGGTCGGCGCACCCAGCGGCCCCGCCCTCCTCACACGGTTTGTTTATGAACCAAAGTAGGTCAGAGCCAGGCGGGACGAACACGAGACCTCAGCAGCAAACCTGTGTTTGTGGTCTGTGTAAGTTCAGTCGAGGGGGGCATGTGTGTCTGTAAACACTGCTGCAGGTTCTTCCTGTGTTTCACCTGCGACGGCTGAACGAAGCTTCATGTTAAGAAACAAAGATAGTGATGTTCACTGGGTTTAGGGAAGACAGTGACATGAAGTTACATGAAGACAGTAACACTGGTGAGGTGTTCAGGGACAGGACACAGTAAGATCATATGTAGTATGAACACAGTGAAAGATTGTGGTTCTGAGTTCAGTAACAAGACAAAGACTGAAAGTGAGTTGTTTACTGGTCGGGCCTATTTGCACGGTCCGTCTCAGTCAGCTGTGAGGACTAGATATAGAAAAGTTAGCTCAGGTGGAGGATGTTCACACCTGAAAACGCCCACGAAACATTTCTCTGTGGTCTCTAAAGATGAAATCTCCTCTCAGAATGAATCTCTCAGTGGAAACACGAGTTGTTTCCATCTCTTCAGAGAATGTTTCACTGACACTAAACCGAGTCTTCACCCTGGAATTTAACGATTTAATGATGGAGACTGTTCAGTTGTCTCCACAGTGGGATTGAGTAAACACACCCACACCATCTTCTGTTCGCTGCGTCCTGTCCACAGGCTGATGAGCAAGAACGGTTGGTTTGTTTTATATTTTGCAGTGAGTCCGAGCGTCTGTGTGGGACGGGGCCGCCTGCACACATGTAAACCCATTTACTGTACTCACTGCTCACACAGCAGCTCTGTCATCAGCTGTAATGGAAACCAGCAGCCGCCTGTGGGGACGACACTGTGCACGTGAACGGAAAAAAGGACGGAGGCAGCGATGGAAGGAGGAAATGTGAGAGAGATTAAAGAGGGAGGCCTGCGTGACGGGGGGGTGACGAAGAAACGAGGAGACAGAAATCACAACACAGTCATGAAGACGGTTCAACTGTTTAAAGAGTGAGTTGAGTTTCTCCAGAACTAATACGAACCCCGAACCTTCTGTATCTAAGGACAATGATCTACCCATTGAGCCACCGGGCCGCTGATTAAAAGGCAACTCAACCAAACAAATGCAGTAAACGTCATGTGAGCATCTGCATGTAAGAAAAGGAGACGTCCTCATGTTTGTTATGTGTGTCCACTAACTCATGTCTACACTCTTTTCAACCAGCACACACCGGGTGCTAGACCTGGTTCACAAACATTTTAAAAACCACGAACTAGAGAACGACTGCGGAGCCGCATCATTACGTCAGTAGATAATCCTCTGCTTTCACACCTACAGTGTCTCTGTAAACGAGCGACTACCTTCCACACGTTTGTGCTGCTTGTTGTGATCACTGCAAACTACAGACTCTACTTATTTTCTCATTCTCTTTCTGTTTTTGACTCCATCTTTTTTTAGCCAAAGATGAGCCAATGAACTCTAAAATCTGTGAGAGACTAAACAGGGAACTGATTATTACCAGTGTCACCACAGAAAAAGATGCTGTACTGCAGAAAACAACACAGTATGTTACACGAGAGTAGTTCCCAGATCTTTCCCGTGGTGTCACCCACATTTCTGAACATAGCTGCAGTTAAGTTGCAGTGAATCCTCCTTTTCTTGTCCAGAAAGCTGCAGCTCCTGTCGTGCACGAGCAACAACTTTCAGTGAACGTTACATCACAAACGCTGAGAGAGAGAAATGTTCCTGAGAGGCCGAGGCTGAGAACAACGTGGAGTCGTAGCTATTTCTGTCACGACTCCCAGAGGAAGAAGGATGTGCATGAATGTGCATGAATCAGTGTGTGTATGTGTGATTGTCATGGAGGAGGGGGCTGTATTTAACGCCGGACAAGCTGCAGAGCGAGATACGCACTCGCATTCCAATGAGAGCGTGGCCGTGCAAACCAAAGAGCTGTCCTCTACACACCCTCCACCTCATCTCAAACACTCCCACACGCTTGTGACTGTAATGGATTCTGTAGCCCCCCCCACCTGTGGCTGCACACATTTATCTGAGAGCTCCAGTAGAACAAGCAGCGAGTCTCCAGCTCTACAACATTGAACATCTGAAATCTAAAACTTCTGTGAACGACAGCAAGCGTTCGTAGGTCTGAGCCGTGATTCACACCGAGACGCAACTGGACAAATAACAACAATCAAAACACTGAAGTAGTAGTTCAAAGTTCAACAGAAGGAGACGTTTCAGTGTCAGTGAGCAGGCGGACAGGCTGCGCTTCTTGTACCGTGCATCATACAGAACTGCCCTGGGAAACTGTCGCAGACTCAGGACGACAGTAAATTACATTTAAACACTTTCTGAACTCTTGTGTGGAAAAACTGCTGCAGGCTGATAAAACAGAGCAGATGAATTGATTTATTCCATGTGAAAGAAGCAACACAGTGAAAAATGGGAAAACACGTCAACACGTTGTTGTCTGTCAGCAGAGACTGAATGATGAGTTCAACAGGAGCTGCTGACGGTGCACGACGTCAGGCCCAGAACCACATGTGCAGCTTAGCACTGGATTGTTTGTGGCCCCCCCCAAACAAACAAGGAACCCACACACAACTTAGGAAAACACCTGAGTGTGAACTAAACCTAAACCCAACAACACACACACACATTCAGATTCCCATGTGCACAGTCACATGCTTGTCTTCCATGTGGATGACACAGGTCACGCAGCCCCCTGCTCAGCTGCCACTCATTTGAAAAGGCCAAAACACTTTTTATCCACACACACACACACACACACACACACACTCCATTATTCCTCTCCTCTTCAACAAGGCCGACCATTCATCTGCCACGTAGGCTGACGTGCCTGGAATTAGATCACTGCTTTTCTTAAAGCAGCCGACGGAGCTGAACAATGACCGGATTGTGTGTGTGTGTGTGTGTGTGTGTGTGTGTGTGTGTGTGTGTGTGTGTGTGTGTGTGTGTGTGTTCATACCTGAATACTAATAGAGCAACATTACGTTATGTGAAGCAGTAAAAGCGCAGGTGGAGTTAAAGGACCTGAGGGTGGGGTTTTGGACGTGCAGGTGAGTTCAGCAGCAGGTCTGGAGCTCAGACTGGAAACAGAGCTGGATCCACCAGAACCTGGATAAGTCATTTGTGGTCTGTGTTTGGGTTTTGTTCACATTCTGCCCTCAGAGATGAACCACTGTCAGGTCTGAAAATGATCAGTGGTCCAGAAACACAGGTTGCTCCGATGCACTAACATCTGAGGGACTGTGTTGATCTCCTCACATCTCGTGGTTCTGTCTTCTGAACGTGCAGCTCTAGCCCTCGGGGTAGGAAGGGGTTAATGAGCTGTAGTCACACAGATTCTGTTCATGCCTGTGTCATCACCCCGCCGCACTGAAAAGCTGCTGACAGCACTTTCTGAGGAAGTGTTCTGCTGTTGCGACATCAGGCCGAGCAGGTTCTGCTTTTTGTTTGGCAACAGTGAAATGTGGCAGAACCGCGGTGAGTCACCACCTCGAACACGAAGTGCCTGTCACACGCTGACATTCAGACATGTGCGGTTTGTAAACTGTGACATCATCGAGGGCGGGGGGGGGGCGGCTGTTGTGTCAGCTGGAATATAAAGGTCAGAGCAGATGATAAGAGGTTGATAGTACCGAGTCCGACACGTGCAACAAGTGGACTGTTGAAAGTGGATCTGGAGATTCCTCAGTTCACATGAATCCTCTTCTGGATGTTTCTGTAGCTTCACCTCCAGTTGTCTCTGCTTTTTGTTTCCAGGACTCCACCCAACGCGCTTCAGCTACGCTTCTACTTTTACTTTAAGTGCAGCTGTTCACACAACCGAAGAGGATTTTACACATTTTTCTTCAGGTCTATTTTTTGTCAGATTCACAAATAAAAGCACCAAAACAAAGAATCTCATCAGATCCAAACTGTGGAAACCAAAGATCTAGATTCAAACCCCGGTCTCCTAAAAAAGATGAAATGATTTTGCTCTAACCGTTGTCGGTCCTGCACATTACACACCCTCCACCCACCTCCTTGCAGCTTTCTTTCCATTAATAAATGTAGGAATAAAAATACTGTGCATCATATAACTGACAGTCAAAGGAGTAAAGACAACTGAGGTTAAATGAAACGATCAGTATGAAGAGATTCATTTAACAAACAGAAACACGAGGTCATAAGAAATGGGACAGTGTTTCTGTTCATTTGTCCACATGTCTGTGTGATGAAACTGCTGTGTCAGCGTTAATAAATCACACAGAGGGAAACCGTGAACTCCTCCTAACGACCGGTCAAACTGTGGAGACAAACACAGGATGGGGTCCAGCAGGGTGGACAGCTGAAGTCAAACCTCTGTGATCAGCTGCAGACGCTCTGATCTCAGAGACGTCTCAGACAAAGACGTGTCCCTTCTGTCCTCCTCAGATCAGCTGCTCTCAACTCTTTCCCAATCAAAGCCGGTGGGTAAAAGGAGATTAGAGTTATAATAATAACAATGATCAGTGGAATGAATGAATAACAGAGTATTTAGAGAAGGAACGACAGAGGAGGAGGAGGAAGAGGAGGAGGAGGAGAGGTGTGCTGCTGCAGGGTGACGAGGTTCAACGACCTCGTTTGTGAAGCAGACACTTCAAAGCTCGGCGTGACGTCTCAGATGAAGACTTCAAACTGACAAAGTCTTCCTCCTCCTCACAGCTGCTTCAACACGTGTTCATCCTGTCAGCCTGATGTGGATGTCCGAGGTTCACAGAGACGAATTAGAGAAGCTGCCATGATGCTTGATGGGACATCTGAGGGCGGGGGGGCAGCGAAGGAGGAAGGAAACATCTGATCAGAGCGTTTGATTAATAAGAAGGAAATGAAAGGATCAATGTTAAAAAGTGAATCACGTCTCACTGAGCAGCTGCTTGTTCAACAGTCTGATTTGTTATTTCCTGCCCTGAGTCTTTGCTCTCAGGCAGCCGTGATGACACGTGTGATGACACGTGTGATGACACATGATGACACGCGTTGGGTTCGGAGGTGATGCCTCTTGTTAACAAACGCGTTGGATGATTCCTCAGTTCTGTTAGACTGACAACAAGACGCTTCATCAGCTGCACGGCACCACTTCCACTTTCTCTGTGAGTGTGTTCATGTGTCTGACATCAACATGAAAAGAGGAAGGAGAGACGCCGAACGCTCCCTGTTTCACTCTGTGTCACTTGATGCTGCTGCTGTAATCAGAGCACAAACAGGAAGAGGGAGAGTCGTGGAGGTCAGGTTGCATCATCAGCGCTTCTCTCTGTGGCGAAGCTCAGAGAGGAAAACAGAACAAAGAGCTTCGTCATCGGAGAGTCCGGCCACAGGACCTCTGAGAGGTTCACATTACATCTAAAGAGCTGAATGGACAGAAAACTGGAGCAGCTTCATCTTCTGAACATGACAACGTGACCTTAAAGGACCAGTTCCTCATTTAATCAGAGCACTTTTCTCTCAGGTCGCTTCAGGAAGTGTCTTCAACATCTGACGACCTCGTCCTCGTCACCTCCTCCTGGGAATATGTTTAGAAATCATTCGATACCCATCACACTGGTCACACTGGTTTTAGTCCTGACCTTCACCTGTCCGTTCTGTTTGAAACCACATCTACAGATGTCTGAACTGGTTTCTTCTGGTTCGTCACTGGGTGTTGATGCTGCTCCAGTCACTGAACAGTGAAACAGTGCAGCTCCATGTTTAAGTTCGAGCTTCATATTCACGTCAGGACCCGTTTCTACACGATGTCGACTTTCTGTATTTACTACTTTGAAGTAATTCACTGTACGAACGCCGACGTCAGTCAGTCCGTGTGATACTTAGTGGACGACGAGGACGCAGGTTCTGATTCTGTTTCATTATTATTAGCAGAGGAAGACCTGCATCCTGATGTTTCCAGAGACTCCACTGAGATGAGGCGACAGAGAGGATGCTGGGAACAGGCTGCAGAGTGGAGCCACAGCGCCTCCATGAGACACACACACAGAACAGCGAGAGACGACAGGAACCGTTGAATCGTTATTGTGATTCTGATCATTATGAGTTACAGTAGATGTGAAACGTTAAGTGTTTCTATTCAAGGATCTTATTACTTCTCCTCTCGCAGAAGACCCTCGGTCTTCTGTCTTTTTGTCTTCTGTCTTTTTGTCTTCTGTCTTTTTGTCTTCTGTCTTTTCTCCGTCTTCGTTGTCTTATCGTTCAGTCTTACAGTCACTTCACCTGTTTCCAGTTCTCTAATCAGTTTCTCCAGTAAAGAGACGCCTCTCAGTTTCCCTTTGTACCAACAGTCTGAAGCTCATGTGAAGACGTATTTGATGTACTTGATGTGTTTTGACGTCACTGTCTCTGTCTTCTGTCCTTTTCTCTGTCTTCTGTCCTTTTCTCTGTCTTCTGTCCTTTTCTTTGTCTTCTGTCCTTTTCTTTGTCTTCTGTCCTTTTCTTTGTCTTCTGTCCTTTTCTCTGTCTTCTGTCCTTTTCTTTGTCTTCTGTCTTTTTGACGTCACTGTCTCTGTCTTCTGTCCTTTTCTCTGTCTTCTGTCCTTTTCTCTGTCTTCTGTCCTTTTCTTTGTCTTCTGTCTTTTTGACGTCACTGTCTCCAACTTATTATGTTACAATGAAATAATAAAAGAGAGACGAGTCGAGCTTTGTGTAACATGATCACACAGTAGATTAAACAGGTCCATTTATGAAGTAATGTCACAGAAGTTAACCGAGGGACATCGGTTAATTAATACTCAGAGTCCCCCCCCCCCCCCCCCCCCGTCTGTTCACATCTCTTTGATAATAACCTGGTCGTCTCGTCTGAAAACTCTTTTAATTCATTCAAGTGTTTTTCATATTAACTAAATCTTCATCAGCCTGAAGTTTGAATCTTCGACCTTCTGTTTCCAATCACAACTTTCTGACCTCGGCCGTGACCCCGAGCGACAGAGGAGGAGGGACGGAAATAAAAAAACAAGTCAGACGAGGACGACAAATCTGAAGCCAAACAAGGACAGGGTCCGGTTTGGAGGAGGCGAGTGTGTCATGAATATTTAAAGCTCGGGAACACGTGAACGTTTAATGAGCGTTCAGGTTAAATGGGACAGTTTATGTCTGTAACGGCTCATTGAGCGTGGTTTAAATGTCGGGAGAATATCAACAAGGACGAAGGGCGGAAAGGAACAGATAGAGTGTGTGTGTGTGTGTGTGTGTGTGTGTGTGTGTGTCTGTGTGTGTGTGTCTGTGTCTGTGTGTGTGTGTGTCTGTGTGTCTGTGTGTCTGTGTGTGTGTGTGTCTGTGTGTGTGTGTGTGTGTCTGTGTGTGTGTGTGTGTGTGTGTGTCTGTGTGTCTGTGTGTTTCTGTGTGTGTGTGTGTGTGTGTCTGTGTGTGTGTGTGTGTGTGTCTGTGTGTGTGTGTGTGTCTGTGTGTGTGTGTCTGTGTGTGTGTGTGTCTGTGTGTCTGTCTTTCTGTGTGTGTGTGTGTCTGTGTGTTTGTGTGTGTGTCTGTGTGTGTGTGTGTCTGTGTGTGTGTGTGTCTGTGTGTGTGTGTGTGTGTCTGTGTGTGTGTGTGTGTGTGTGTGTGTCTGTCTGTCTGTGTGTGTGTCTGTGTGTCTGTGTGTGTGTGTGTGTGTGTGTGTGTCTGTCTGTCTGTGTGTGTGTCTGTGTGTGTGTGTGTGTGTGTGTGTGTGTGTGTGTGTGTAGTCTGGTAGAATAGAACAGAATCGCTGCTCGGTTCTGTGTGTTCTGCTTTAATTCACGTTGTCAGACACCATCTGTGATCACAGACCTTAGTTTCTGTTCCAGTCTTCATGGTGGACTGAGGTCACGGAGATAAGACTCTATTCTATACTATGACTATTTCTATATCTGTTCATCCCTCCTCTGTTTCTCCTCCTAAAGTTTCCTCCGTTGCTTTAAAGGACTTTTTATACTGACTGAAGAACTTGAATGGAAACGGGAGCTGGTTCGAACAGTTACAGGTTGGAAACATCACGGTTTGATGACTTTATGCACAAAGACAGCTAAAAACCTCAGGACTAGGTTCATGACTCCTTCTTTGAACGGACTTCTTATAACACACATCTCACTATTGATGTGAAATACAGATGAAAACTGCGTCAGGATTTCAACACGAGTCGTTTTGAGCTGCTGTGGAATGAGACCAGGCTCCTCGTTCCTAATCCAGCTTCATTTCCTTTATTTAAAAAGCCAGTTTGGACTAAACTTGGTGCCACATAATAGAATTTAGCTATAAAATGTATTAATTAAATTAATTATTTGTATGTCCTGTCTTTTTTTCTTTTTTCGCCCATCGCTGCAGTTAATGAAGCCTGTTGTTGTGCAGCTGTAATGGTTCTAACTTCACACAGAGTCATTCCGCCTCGTTTGGGAAATGGGTTTTGTCTTATTCATCAGTTAACAGAGCTGAAAGTCTCTGGACTAGTACATTAGAGACTTTAATTCTTTTACTTTAGTTTGTCTAAGTCAGTGAAGCTTCCAGACTGTGAATCTATTTTCATCTAACTGACCTCAGTAAAACCGCTGATGTCAGGATTTTAAAGTAGTGAAGTACTTTACATGAAGGCTTTTATAGTAAAGGTATAAATAGTTCCCTATACTGTATGTAAATGAACATGTCCCCGTACTCCTGACAACATCGAGACATGATCCTCATGAGAAAAGTATCTCCTCCAGGTTCTGGTCCAAGGCATCAATGAGCTCCCAGACAGTCTGAGGTGCAACCGTTGGCAGCATTGGATTTGAGTCAGGAGAGTGTTGGGGTCAGTCAGTGGTTTCAATTCCTCTAGGAACTTCCAGCCTACTCTCACCACACGAGGCTGGGTATCGTTGTTACCAGGGGAAACCAACTGCACCAGTGTAGGCTCTGACAGTGGGTCCAAGGATTTCATGACCCAAGGTCTTACAGTCGCTGCAGCAAAACTACACCTGGCTCCATAATCTGCAGCCACCTCGGTCTCACAGCGTGACGTCGGACGTTGGACAGAAAACTAGCCGACATGCACCGTAAGAGTTTGCCGGTGATTAAATGTGACTTGCTGATCTTGATCTTCATATGATTTTGTCTGTTTTTGAAGTTTTTGAAAAGAGAAATGAATCATTTTGTTACAGTTCCTCCCTCTGGCCCTGTCTGCAGCTTTTGTTTTGTTCTGGTCTCACACCATATATGGACTTCCTCCACTTTCCACCCTCCACTCCACACACCGGACTAATTACTGACTCAGTTCACCTGTGCACTCCCTCTGCTTTATAAGCACCCCTCAGTCCTCAGTTGATTGCTGGTTTGTCGCACATTGACTTTCATGCTCTCACACTACTCCTCCAAGAATCTGGTTAGTCTGTCTGTTTGTTTGTTCGTCAGGAACCTCCATTTTGTTTGTACGTTTGGTTTGTTTGGTCTGCGTTCATGCAGTGTTTTTTGTTGATACTTTGTCCTGTTAGTTTTGTATGTTTTGTTCTCGTTTTCCTGCCCTGGGCAGTGATTTTCGTTTGTCACTTTGTATGTCTTTTAGTGAGTTGTAGTTTGTATTTTTGTCTAGTGGTTTATTAGTTGGTACTTTGTATGTTTTGTTGGTTCGTCTGTTGCCTGCGTTCCCGCAGCGTTTTGTGTTGATACTTTGTTAGTTTGTGTTAGTTGCCTGTGTCCCCTGCTTTTTGTTAATAAATATCCTTTTGTTCTTACCTGTTTGGTCCCCGTCAGTCCTGTCCGTCCCTGTTCGTAACACATTTAGAGGAATGAGAGGAAAATATCTGTAACAAACTTCTCAGGACCCCCGATGATTTTTATTGCTAATAAATTAGCAAAGATTTCAAACAAGCCTCTCTCACTTTGTCATTATGGGGTATTGTTTGGAGATCTTTGATAAAAATAATGAATTTAATCCACGTGGAAAAAGTTAAGTGCTGTAAAAACTGTACATACATACAGCTTGATTTTCTTAAATCCAGTCTTTGTGTTTCAACACTTTTTGGGTGTTTCTGTGACTGACCTGAATTCCTCATCTCCTAAATCCTCCAGAATGTTTAACGGGTGTTCTGGTGTCATCACGGCTTCAAGTCACATTAAGGTCGACAGTGATGTCACAATTATTGCTTTGTATGGGATCACATTTTAGCTGTTGTTTTACATTAAAAGACGCCACAGGAATCCGCTGACAGTCACGTAATAATATAAAACTTTGTCATGACAAACTTTGTAGAGGCCATTTTTCAGTCATGTTCAACTTCTACCTCTACTAAAAGTAGAAACCCAGTAAGAGACATTTATTTCAACATGTTGATAAAATAAGATTTAAAGATTCATTTTATTATTTCAGACTGTGTAAATTCATTTCAGCTTGACAAGGTTTAGTGATTATTTTATGCATTAATTAAACTGTGGATTCACTTTCTATATTTTTCAGCATATTTATTTACTGACAACGTTTGTCATTGAATGCAGCATTTGCAGTATTGACTGTTGAAGACACACACACACACCTGAGTGACCTACCTCAGGTAAGTTTGAATCATGTCTCCTGGTGGAAGTCGGTCCCACTGGACCATGTGCAGCACTGAGAGGAACAAAGTAGAGACTCTGAACTCAGATCAGCTCAGTTAGTTACTGAGCTCTGATTGGCATCAAACTGTTGTGGCTTCAGATCTAATAAGAAAGTGAATTAAAAAACTCAACGTGAAACCAAAACTGCATCTCTACAGTGCTGAATAAATCCCATGGACACGGTTCTTCCCCTCAGTCAGGAACATGTGGCTCACAGGAATCAGGATATTGAGGAGGATCAGTTCAATATTTCCAACAACTTCGAACCAACAGCAAACAAACAGTAAACAAACAGTAAACAAACAGTAAACCAAAAGTAAACCAAAAGTAAAAAAACAGTAAACCAACAGTAAACCAACAGCAAACCAACAGCAAACCAACAGCAAACCAACAGTAAACAAACAGCAAACCAACAGTAAACAAACAGTAAACAAACAGTAAACAAACAGCAAACAAACAGCAAAATAACAGTAAACAAACAGCAAACCAACAGTAAACCAACAGTAAACCAACAGTAAACCAAACAGCAAACCAACAGTAAACAAACAGTAAACAAACAGTAAACAAACAGTAAAACAACAGTAAACAAACAGCAAACCAACAGTAAACAAACAGTAAACAAACAGCAAACCAACAGTAAACAAACAGCAAACCAACAGTAAACAAACAGCAAACCAACAGTAAACAAACAGCAAACCAACAGCAAACCAACAGCAAACCAACAGTAAACCAACAGTAAACCAACAGTAAACCAACAGCAAACAAACAGTAAACCAACAGTAAACCAACAGTAAACCAACAGTAAACCAACAGTAAACCAACAGCAAACCAACAGCAAACCACCAGTAAACAACCAGTAAACAACCAGTAAACAACCAGTAAACAACCAGTAAACAAACAGTAAACAAACAGTAAACAAACAGCAAACAAACAGTAAAACAAAAGTAAAACAACAGCAACCAAACAGTAAACAAACAGTAAAACAACAGTAAAACAACAGTAAACAAACAGTAAACAAACAGTAAACAAACAGCAAACAAACAGTAAACAAACAGCAAACAAACAGTAAAACAAAAGTAAAACAACAGCAACCAAACAGTAAACAAACAGTAAAACAAAAGTAAAACAACAGTAAACAAACAGCAAACCAACAGTAAACAAACAGTAAACAAACAGTAAACCAACAGTAAAACAACAGTAAACAAACAGTAAACAAACAGTAAAATAACAGCAAACCAACAGTAAACAAACAGCAAACCAACAGTAAACAAACAGCAAACCAACAGTAAACAAACAGCAAACCAACAGTAAACAAACAGCAAACCAACAGTAAACAAACAGCAAACCAACAGTAAACAAACAGCAAACCAACAGTAAACCAACAGTAAAACAACAGTAAACAAACAGTAAACAAACAGTAAAATAACAGCAAACCAACAGTAAACAAACAGCAAACCAACAGTAAACCAACAGCAAACCAACAGCAAACCAACAGCAAACCAACAGCAAACCAACAGCAAACCAACAGTAAACAAACAGTAAACAAACAGTAAACCAACAGCAAACCAACAGCAAACAAACAGTAAACAAACAGTAAACCAACAGCAAACCAACAGTAAACAAACAGCAAACCAACAGCAAACCAACAGCAAACCAACAGCAAACAAACAGTAAACAAACAGTAAACCAACAGCAAACCAACAGTAAACAAACAGTAAACAAACAGTAAACCAACAGCAAACCAACAGTAAACCAACAGTAAACAAACAGTAAACCATCAGCAAGTAAACAGCTTTTTAAAAAAAGAGGCCGACAAGAATAAGCAGCTCTCATCTGGTGTGTTCAGGAACAAAGACCCAGGTGAGTTCAGCTCTTCTTCATAGACTCCACTCCACTGAGGGGTCTTCTCCTGGCAGGTGGCGTCCAGTGTTAAGCTGTATTACTGCCACCTACAAGCTGGAGTGTGGAACATTATATCTAAACAGAACCTGCTTCATTTATTTCTGAGTTTAACTTTTCATTCTTGTGTTGCCTGTACTCTAATTTGTCTCTCTTAGCACTGACAGAATAAAGCTCTACTGACTCCATTTCACCATACTCACACAGAGCAGACGGAGGTTTCCTCTCACAGGTCAGGTACTCCATCTTATGAACAGTCTCAGTGTTACGTCCCATAGTGTGGAGCAGACAAAACAGGAAGTCCAGTCACAGATAACACCTGACTGAGAACCTTCATGGACGTGTGGAACAGTTCTAAAACTGAGATGTTGATGTTGAGATGATGAAGCGAGACGCAGAAGTTCAGCAGATAAGAGTGAAACAGAAAGTCTCTGATCTAGTCCGACAAGCAGAGGCGTTGAAGTACTGAGCCCAGTTCTGCTGGACGTTCTTCCTCTATACTGTCTCCACTGGTGCTGCTCAGAGCGTTTGTTGGGTTTTCTCTAGAACTCTATGTAGTTAGTATTTGTTTCCCACATAATTCTGTGAAGTTGTGCTCCACAGAATCAGAACAACTGTTCCTACAGTGTCTGAAGTTCAAAGTTCAAAATGAGTGAGTAATTCAAATTATTAGCATTATTAATGTTCTGCTGAAATCTCTCAGATTTGATTGAAGTGGTTCAAAATCTAAGACAAAAAGCAGCGTGACCTCTTTTTAAAATCAGTTTCCATTAAGATAAGATGTGTTTTATTAATCCCACAGTGGGAACAGGATTTCAGTCAAAAGCTCCATTTTGGTTTCCTGTTTAAGGAAAGCAGGACGTTTATATCAATACTTTTTATAATTTGGCAGCTGTGATGAACAGTGGTAGTTTCACTACGAACCTCTTTCTCTCGCTGTAGACTCTACAGGTCTGAACAGCTGTTCTGTCGTGAAGTCCAGCTCCTTCTCTTCCAGCTGTTGGAGGAGCAAAAATCAGTGCTGCACTGAAGTTGAACTAAAGTCCTTCAGCTTTTGTTGGCTGATGTTTGGGAAGTTTTGCTGTTTAACATGTTATGTTCCAGTCATTCTGCTTTCAGAGTGAGACAGAGCCTCCACAGGTCGAGAGGAAGAAGAGTTTAGTGCTGATGAAGCTTAATGTCGCAGATAGTGACTGTTCACTTAGAGGTCAAAGGTCTGTGAGGTTGGTAACGTAACTTCAGAGAGACGAGAAGATTCAGATCAACAGTTTTTATTCAAGTGAAAATGAGAAACAACAGTGATAAAAAGGACCAAACAACAAAAGCAAAGACAAAAGGCCTAAAACTAAACCGGTATTCTAACTAAACTAACAGAAACTAAACAGTGAAGACAGAACCAGTCCTGGTGTAAGTCGCAAACAAAGTAATGGAGACAGGAACGGCTGCTGCGAGGAGACCGGGCCACCGTTCAACCTCCTTCATATGGACTTCCTGTCAGAAACGGACCTGGTTCACCTGAAGGGCGACAGCAGAACACTCACACACAAGGTATCAGACAGCAGAAGACCACGTCTTAGTGAAAGAAACCAGGAAACTGAAGTTACTGTACAACAGTTTGGTTTGTTACCAAGACCTGGAAAAGGCTGAAGACACCAGAGACTTGGTTAAAGGACCAATTCAGATTCTGAAGTCAGTGTTTCCACTGGGAACAATTCTCTGAGTTATGTCATTTTATTGTTACTCTGTGTTTAGAAAATGACCCTGAAACCTAATCTATTGGTCCGGCACCAGTCAGACTGGAACAGGACTGGAGTTTTACCTGCTTCAGACCCAGGTCACTATTTCCCCTGGTCCTTTCTGTCCAGAGCTGTGAACAAGTCTGTGGAAGGAAACAACAATCACACTGGGAACACTGGGAACCAGTCAGGCTGAAACCTCAAAACCAGCTCCTGTTTTTCTGTTTGTTTGTTTCTGTTCTGTCCTTCTATAAAGAAACCACTGTAAGGGACTGAAGGTTTCCCAGAATCCCAGTATTAGTCTGACCTGGTCTGGGCCTTTTTTTCCGTTAACACCCTCAGGATGAAGCTTCTCTGGTGGTTCGGTTCAAAGGTGGAGGGGATGATGATGTAGTCTCCGGGCGGCAGCTTGAAGCGCTCACACACCTCCCTCTGGTTGGAGAAGGCCTTAATGCGAGCAGCCACCTTCTGCTTCTGCAGGACGTCCTGGCCCAGGTGGATGTTCCTGTGACCTTTGAACTGACCACAGAAGAAGACGAGTGAATGTGAAGCCCGACTCCTGGTCTGAGACTGTTTCCAAAAAACCGTGACTTTAAGTACACAAACTGAGATGTGCGATTTTATAAATAACATTTGCTCATTTTGAATTTGATGCAGCCGTGTTTCAAAAAGTTGGACAGGGCAACGAACGACTGGTAAAAATGTTAAAGTACACCTGGTGGAACGTTCCACAGCTAATGAGGTTAATTAAGAACAAGTGGAAACTGCAGGAAAACAGGATAAGATCCAGGAGCAGCGGAACCGGCTCTGACTATAATGGATCCCTGCTGCAGGACTCTGCAGGTGTTTTCAATCAGTGCTTTTTGTACCTGGATTGAAGGAAATCAAACTGCTGGAAGAACAGGAAACTGTTAAATCATCAAACGCTGGTTCATATTGGGATGATTTTCATCCTTAAAATTCTTTATCTGATTTTCAGGTTTGAAGAAGTCGACGTGTTTTAGGAATCTGTTGTTACATCTGCTGAACTCACCTCGTTAGGAACCTGTAACAGTAAAAACAGAAGGAAACGAGAATCTAAATGACAGGAATTAAACACGTAGCAAACACTTGTTAGGAAATGATGGATGTAGAAACCAACACTGTAGATGGAAGAAGCCGCTCTACTAATAAGAACATCAACCAAATATGTTCCTGCTATTTCTGACTCTGGACTTGTTTCTTATCATGTTTCATGTGTTTCACCTTGTAGACGCTGAACCCGATAGACGTGAGGTTTTGTTTGTCCTTGCGAGAGACTTTCTGCATCAGACCGATCAGGACGGTGCAGCCGTCCACTCTGTCGTGAGGGTCGTCGTCCACGTCCTCCAGACAGATGAAGAACTGAGGGTTGGAGCAGAACGAGGCTGCAGAGAGAAAAAAGGTGGGTTTGTACGACATGCACCAGGTCTTTCCTGTCGGTAAATCAGTGTGGGACACAAACAGGAAGAAATCCTCAAAACAGCAGCCAAACGTCAGCTGCTGGAACTGAAAGAAGTTAAAATGGTGCTCGGTTTACTGTGTGAGGCTCAAGTGGAAATGACAGCTCAACGTGCTGCAAGTGCAGAAAACACACAGGACACTAAGTCGATGCAGATTCTCAGTAGTCCTGGTGAAGTTATCTGGAAGTTGAGTCCTGACCTAGTAACTGGATCTCAACTCCTTCCCAGGATTGACACCGACCCACTGGTTCAGATATGTGGAACACCTGGGTGAAGATTAAGATCCAGGAGGTTCAGTCTTTCACAGACCACATTAACTCAGTGGATACCAACATCAGTTTCACTAGAGAGGACACCAAAGACAACCGTTTGGCCTTCCTGAACTGTGCGGTCATCAGTGGGGCAGACAGCAGAAAGATTTACAGAAAACTCACCCACACTGACCAGTACCTGTTGTTCGACTCACATCACCCATTACAACACAAACTTGGAGTCATCAGGACCCTGAACCATAAAGCGAAAAACATCCTCATCTCCACAGAAGCCCATTTGAAAGAAGACAGGCATCTGAAGACCTTACATGGCTCGGGTTTCAGAGAAGCTGAAAAGGCTTTTTGGACAACACAGCATACCTGTCTACGCATAACTGCTTTGGACGAGGGTCTGTTTGTGCACATTTTCAAAACTTGCCACTTCTATAATCAACACTGTTTTTCAGCGTGACAGTGTACAGGAACATTTTAGGTTCTTCAAGGACCCCAAAAGGGGCTCAAATAACCCAGATTATGTTTTATATTTTATTTTATTTTAGATTGTCCAAAGTAGCTAGATTTAGCTTTGGTACATTCATAGCATTCTGTCATCAGATTCCTGAGATTTCCACCTGGAATGGTTCAGTTTACAGACCGTCTGTAGTAGAGTTGGACTGTTGACCATCAGTTGTCTTGCTACAGAGTCAGTAGACCTATGAGTGCTGCTAGAGCTAATGCACAAATCCATCAAACACTCAGTAAAGAGGACCATCACTACTTTAGGAAATAAAGGACAGTCTCACAAATCTCAGGATCTTTGACTGAACGGTGTTTCTGCCAAGAACCTTTCCATCAGCTTGCCCGGTGGATTTGTTTGTCCACCAGTCACTATGACTGAAGAGCTAAAAGCTAAATTCAGAACCTGGTTACAAGGATTAAGGGGCATCGTAAACATTTTTACATTTGGTTAATATCAAGACTTAAATATGAGGGAACTGGGACCTTCTGAAAAGAATGTTATTTCATCTGATTTATGCATCGTCAATTCACAACAGAAGTCTTCTAAAACCTTACAAATATAACTGTATAAAGAATTATATAGAAAACCCAACAGCCCCACTGAGCAGCACCAGGAGACAGTGGAGAGGAAAAACTCTCTTTAGAGGAAGAAACCTCCAGCAGCATAAAAGGTTGTACCAGGGTAGTTACTACAGCCTCCCGCTGTGGAGCCAACCTTCCACTCCCCTTCAAACTCAGTGTAGTGCCAGCGCTTGGCCTCATCACTGCTCAGCATGTCTGGAGTCAGGTGGCAGATGTCGAGGTCTGAAAAGTGCTTCTGGAAGTCTTTGTAGGACATCCTGCAGAAGACGGTCTGATTACACCAACAGAAAGTCTACAGCAGCTTCCTCTCACTCAGCACCTCACATGTTCTCCAGCACACTGTATGAAATAATGTCGTCACTCACCAGAACTCGCCATCATCAGCAGAGTAATTCAGCTTCTTCTTCTCCCGCGGATGAATTTCCTTCCATTCCTTCGAACTGAGAAACAGTAAAACAGTAACACCTGAGAGGTGGAGGGTAAATCTGAAAGTCTGGTTTCAGCCGTGTTCGGGTTTGTGTGTCTGATCCGTTTTAAACCTTTACGGCTGACGTGTCCATCAACATGGTTTCTGTCCTCGTTTCTAATAGTTTCCACCTTCTCTCCTCTGGACTGATGCAGTCATTCCATCTAAATCACACACAGCAGCGTCTGATATTTAGCAGGATGTACTCACTCGTCGCTCCAGGCTCCGGTCCACTCCTTGTGACCCCAGGGGTTCCTGATCCTCACCAGGTCCACCAAAGAACCCAGGTGGTGGACCTGCAGAACAGAACCTCACGTCTTATTCTGAGACTATAAAACCAGCTGCAGATGCTCCTGTTCCTGCTCATATAAACAACCCAAACTGGATTTATTTCAGCACATCCTGTGCCCCATAATTTCCCAGAATGCCTCACCTGCTCTGCTGCAGTGATGGAGTAGGCGTGACCTTTGACCAGCTTCTGCCTGGTCATTGTCTCCATCTCTGACGAGCTGCCAATCTGACACAAATACAAACTGTCAGTGACAAAACACTGGTTTTTGTACACTCTGTACACCTGCTAATACAATCAATCAATCAGGGCAGAAACAAGTGTTTGTATCTGTTGGGTCTGGCTCTAAAGACAGAACCAGAAGGCAGAACATGGAACTCAGAGTGTAGACAGGATCGACTGGACTTTGTTCAGCAGCTGCTTCCTCTGGAGGTCAGAGGTCAGCTTAATGGAGTCCCATTGATTTATTACTAACGTTAACCATTTAATGAACGTTCTGTTTAACACTAAAGAAAACCAACAGATACAAGAAAATATTAAGACTCTTTCAGTGAAAGCTCTGTAAAACACTGTCGTCAGAGTTCTGTCAACCTGAAACTTGTTCAGCCTTCAGTTTATTGTAAATTATGGTGCCCAGGTGTCACGGTTTCGGCCTGGCCCCGGCCAGCCCTGGATTTTCCTCTCTCCCTCTCCCTCTGGACTCCTCCCACCGGCCATTTCTCTCCCTCGGCTCCCAGCTGCACATTGGCTCCACCTGTGTCCCCCTCAGGCTGCAAAAACTCTCCTCAGTCCTTCTCCCCCGTCAGATCGTCATCATTCCCCAACCTGTTTGCAGCCTGTGTTCCATGCATGATAGCAAACCTGCCAGCTACATAACCTGCCTGTTACTTGACCTGGCTGTTGAACTCTGCCTGCTGAACTCTGCCTGCTTCAGCTCGTCCTGCTCAGCCCTGTCTGCTTCCCCCTCCTGTATTCTCTGGACTTTGCCCCTCATTTGAACTGGACATTATTACCTGTTTTCCTGTGAGTGTTTTCCTGCCTTTGAGCAGTGGTTTTGTTTTGTACTTTGGTTCATTGGTTGTTACTTTGTCCCACGCCATTTTGGTAGTTTTACGTTTTACGTTGTCCTCGTGTTTCTGCCTGTTTTTGTAGTGTCGGTTGACACCCCCCTTAGTTTCCCTGTTTTTGTAATTTTCACTAATAAATCCTGTGTTCAATTCATACCTGCCTCGTTCCCCTCCTAATTTGTGACACCCAGGTATTTAAAGGACAGAAGAACCTGGTGAATAACATCCTTAGTTTTAGTTACATTGAACAAAGGAAGGATTCAGAGCAGCATTTAATAAATTCATTCACCACAGGACCATGGGACGAGGCGTCATTGTTCAGCAGGCTGACTGTCACTGTGTTGTCTGAAAAGAACACAGACTGATACTGTGGTCGGGTTGGAGAAGTGTCCGTTCACTCTCACACTCTAAGTCCTGCAGGTTAAAAAGTCTAAGATCCAGCCAGCAACATTTCCGGTCAAACCAAACTGCAACAGAGGCCAACTGCAGACATGATATATTCAAGATTTTAAAAACTTCACTAATCCCTGAGGGAAATCATCTATAGCCGCATAACTGGCTTTGAGATGTTAAAGGACCTGAGCCTCCTTAGAAAATACATCGGACTCTGAGCTTGTTGCGTGTGTTGTGTTGAGGCAGCTCAGATTTCTCCAGCTAAAAGAAAATAAGTGTCTGTACTGATCCAGTCTATCCTCAGTATGTGACAGACTTATTGGACTTTGTTAATAAACAGCTGACTCTTGATAGAAACTCTTTTTTTCTAAACAGTGTCAGAAATCTACCTGGATAGAGCAGCCGAGCAGCGAACCAAAGGTCAGAGCTTTCCTCAAGATGTTGAACAGGAAGGGTGGAGACGTCGTCAGATCGTAGCTCTCTGAGATTCCTCCGGTGAAATCTTCAAAACTTTCACTACTGTAACCACCGTTTAGAGCCTCGTATGAGCCGTTGACCCTGTATATGCAGGATAAGTACTGTGAAAACTTTAAATTTGCTAAATTACAGTGTATTAGCATAAAAAGTGTTTAATTCAAACGTATGATTCAACCATCCCAACATGTACCAATGTAGAAATATGGAATACCACAGGGCTCGGTTCATGGCCCTATTCTGTTATTTCTCTACATTTCACTGATAGGCTCAATTATACAGGACAAGCCTCTAACTAGGACAACACAAACTGAACAAGTCAGTGCTTGTTTCAGGGGTAGCTGTTTTTTCTCTAGTACGGAGTCTGCTCTTCTAAACTGCTATTTTTTGAAAAGGGTAGCCAGGAAGTTTTGCTCTTCTGGTGACTTGGATACTTGGTCTGTTGTTGTTGCTACTTTCAGCTTAATAATTACTGAGCATTTACACCTTTGGCTGAACAAAGGCACCAACATTAGTTTGGTTTTAATAAGGGGATGGGTTTAGCTGTAGCAATTAGTCCCATATTCAAGGCAACTGTTGGCCTGGAGTGTCCGCAAAAGCGTCAGCCTTTGCGTTCAGCCCCCTTTGTGTGAAGACTTGGGTAAAGACCCGTGAGTCTTTATTATTCTTTTTATCTTTTGTATTCCTCTTTGCAAGGCTTCCTTATCTTTTATTGTTTTTTCTTATCCTCTCATTTCAGCACACTCCATCTCTATATCTTTTCATCACTGTGTGCTTTATGAAAATCTCTGTTCTCCTTAACAAACACAGGACGTGTTGCTTCTTCAAGAGACGACACCTTGCCCACCTGCACACCTTCACCCAGACCTGACTGCCAGTCTACAGTAAACAAGACTGACTTCATTCCAGCTCTCACTACACAGTCAACTGTTCAGCTACTGGCACTTACAGAGACCGGGATCACTCCACACACAGCCACCACAACTGCACTCTCCACTAATTTCCCTTTTTCTCATACTCCTCACCTATCAGGACAGGGACTGACACCTGGAGGTTTTCTCCCTCAGCGGTCTCTCGTCATTGGAACATTATGCCAACACGATCATTGGACCAGTTACAGTCCACTTGATTGTGATCTATCGACTACTGGGCCTGCTGGAAAACTTCCATGATGAGCTTAACATGCTGCTCTCCCACTTCCCTGAAGATGGCAATCCAAATAATCTTGGGGGACGTGAACTTACACCTGGACAAACCTCAGGCTGCTAAAATCCTTGCACTTCTGAGCCAGTTTGACCTGAGACTGGTCCCCACTCCCCAATGTTGTCCCCATTGGAACACAACTCCTTGAGAGAGGTTGGACTCTCTTCTACTCTGGAGTTGCCCATGGTGAGAGGCGGCAGGCAGTGGTGGGCTTGCTTATAGCCCCCCAGCTCAGCTGCCATGTGTTGGAGTTCTCCCCGGTGGACGAGAGAGTTGTTTCCCTGCGCCTTCGGGTAGGGGATAGGTCTCTCACTGTTGTGTGTGCCTACGGGCCAAATAGCAGTGTAGAGTACCCGGCTTCCATAGGGTCTCTGGAAGGGGTACTGGAAGGTGCTCCGACTGGGGACTCTGTCGTCCTACTGGGGGATTTCAATGCCCACGTGGGCAATGATAGTGACACCTGGAGGGGCTTGATTAGGAGGAACGGCCTCCCTGATCTTAACCCGAGTGGTATTTTGTTATTAGACTTCTGTGCTAGTCACAGCTTGTCCATAACGAACACCATGTTCAAGCATAAGAGTGTCCATCAGTGCACGTGGCACCAGGACAATCATCTGACCTCCGACCATATGTCTTGGGCACTCGGGTGAAGAGAGGGGCTGAGCTGTCAACTGATCACCACCTGGTGGTGAGTTGGATCCAGTGGCGGAGGAGGAAGCCGGATAGACTTGGCAGACCCAAACGTATTGTGAGGGTCTGATGGGAATGTCTGGTGGAACCCTCTGTCAGAGAGGTCTTCAACTCCCACCTCCGGGAGAGCTACAATCAGGTTCCGAGGGAGCCTGGAGACATTGAGTCCGAGTGGACCATGTTTTCCACCTACATTGTCAATGCGGCTGTTCGGAGCTGTGGCCGTAGGGTCTCTGGTGCCTGTCGTGGCGGCAACCCCCGAACTCGGTGGTGGACACCGGAAGTAAGGGAAGCCGTCAAGCTGAATAAGGGGTCTTATCAGGCCTGGTTGGCCTGTCTTGGTTGACATGCCTTTGCAGCATCGCATGGAGATCAGGGACAGTACCTCTGGACTGGCAGACCGGGGTGGTGGTTCCTCTTTTTAAAAAGGGGGACCGGAAGGTGGGTTCCAACTATAGGGGGATCACACTCCTCAGCCTCCCTGTGAAAGTCTATGCCAGAGTGCTGGAGAGGAGAATTAGGCCGCTAGTCGAACCTCGGATCTAGGAGGAACAATGCGGTTTTCGTCCTGGCCGTGGAACACTGGACCAGCTCCATACTCTTGCCAGGGTGCTCGAGGATTCATGGGAGTTCGCCCATGCAGTCTACATGTGTTTTGTGGACTTGGAGAAGGCGTTTGACCGTGTCCCTCGTGGCATCCTGTGGGAGGTACTTTGGGAATCGGCAGCAGTAATGCGGTCAGTGTACCGGTCCGTCGTAGTGAAAAAGGAGCTGAGCCGAAAGGCAAAGCCCTCGATTTACCGGTCAGTCTACGTTCCTACCCTCACCTATGGTCATGAGCTTTGGGTCATGACCGAAAGGACAAGATCGCGGATACAAGCAGCCGAAAAGAGTTTCCTCCGTAGAGTGGCTGGGCGCACCCTTAGTGACAGGGTGAGGAGCTCAGTCACCCGGGAGGAGCTCGGAGTAGAGCCGCTGCTCCTCTGCATCGAGAGGGGCCAGTTGAGGTGGCTTGGGCATCTGTTTCGGATGCCTCCGGGACGCCTCGCAAGGGAGGTTTTCCGGACATGTCCCACCTGGCGGAGGCCCCGGGGAAGACCCAGGACACGATGGAGGGATTATGTCTCTCAGCTGGCCGGGGAACGCCTCGTCATCATGGGAGGAGGCTTAATGTTCCCTTTCCACTGGCTGGATGCACTAGGAAGCTGCTGGCATTCCCCTGCCTAATCTGTTCTTTTATTAATATTATTTCTATTATCCCATCCTGCCTTGACCAAACCAGTCAAGGCAGATGGCCGCCCATCCTAAGCCTGGTTTTGATGGAGGTTTCCTCCATTGAAGGGAGTTTTTCCTCTCAACTGTCCCTGTGCAACACTAGATCCTCAAGGGGGATTGTTGGGTTCTCTTTATGAATTTAAAAGATTTTGTGAATTGCCTTGAGATAATTGTTATGATTTCACCCTATATAAAAAAAGTGAATTGAGTTCAGGTCAGATGGACTGAAAGACAGTGGAAACATGATGTGTGGTTTCTGTGTCAACGATTAAACATTTATTTATTTACTGTCATGTGCGTCTTGTCTTTCTCTTTCTCTCTTACTTAGCGTAGGCCTTGTCCAGCAGAGCGCTCCAGAACTCTCTTTTCTCGGCTGAGTGGTTGAAAAGCAGTTTGCCGTGTCTGGTCGGCAGCCGGTCATCCACCACCACGTCCACCCACTTCCCAAACTGCCACAGCTGCATGAACAAGAGCAGCAGGTCACTACAGGTATATCTCATCAGTGGAAACATTAAGAACTGCAGTAAGTGGACCTCGAGTGCAGAATGATGCTGACCTGGAAGTGGAAGATGCCGGCGTACAGAGACCTGAAGCTCTGAGCAGGAGGGACCACTCTGTTCAGGATCTGAGGGTCCAGGGTCAGAGAGGCCATGCCAGCCATCAGCCAGCAGTCACCTGACACACGGACACTAGGTCACATGATCACACAGGTCTGTGTGCGTGTGTGTGTGTGTGTGTGTTGATGTGTGTGTGTGTGTGTGTTGGTTCTCACCCATGGATCCCTGACAGATGTCCGTTCTTGTGGCTTCATCTACAATGAACTTAGGATTAGAACACAGCTCCTGATTGGACGAGACAGTGACATCATCACAAATCAAATGAAGAACCGAAAATGTGAACAGATCCAGTCATGATGTCTACAGACCACAGTTGGACCAGTTGGCAGAAGAAGAGATAAAGGAGAACAGACTGAACAGAACCAGAACCCACAGTGGAGAGAGAGCTGCTGAATCAGTATTGGGTCTGTGTCTCACCTTGGGCCGTTTCCACTCCACCTCTTTGTGGTCTTTTCCCAGAGAGGCGCTGCTTGCGGGGAACGTCGGGTCGCAGAACAGTGAGCCCGTCTGCAGACACTGACTTCGAAGCTGCTCGAAGTTCTGCTGGTTGAAGGAGATGGTTTTGATCTCAGATGCTTTGTTTGCCATCCTGAGAGTCTCTGGTCCAGGTTCCAGTGTGATATTCTGAATTGTTCAGAGACACATGAGGCTGTCACTTCACTTTCTTGTTTGATAACTGTTCTTCTCACTGTCTTCTGTGTCTTTTAGCTGAGCTCCAGAAATGAAACCTTTCATATTGAAATATTCAGATCTAACTTTTTCTTTTGATGTCCAAAAAATCTAATCAAACTTCAAACAATCTTTCACTGTAAATCTGTCTTTTGAAACTGAGGTAACAGCTGTAGGTTGTTAGCAGGCAGCTAGCATTAGCCAGATACTCTGCAGCAGCATTTCAGCACTGGCTCCAGTATGAGGTTGTATAGACTTATAATAGTTCACTGTCAGAAAAACAATTGTATTTATAAATAACGCTCATGTGTCCCAATAACCAGATTTATCCAGGTGCACCCTCCCACGATTGCCAGTCAATACACGTTGCACAGCTGATTATGCTCCTTCCTGCAGGTTGTGGGCTTACAGGAAGGTGGGCCCAAGTTGCTCCTTCAGCCTGGGCCCAGGTGAAGCTGATCCGGGTGACAAAGTGGTCCGTATTTAAACTCTATTCATAAAGAGTTTGTAAACTGCTCCTGGTCTTGCCCATTGCCTAGGACCTGTTTGCTGCCACCGGAGAAAGGTGGTTTGTCCCGTCCAGGCTGAAGGAGAGATTCTGCCTCAAGTGGAGGAGTTTAAGTATCTTGGGATATTATCCACAAGTAAAGAATGGACCTATGGTCTTGAGCTCTGGGTCACAATCGAAAGGACAAGGTCCCAGATACAAGCGGCCAAAATGACTTTCCACCTCAGGGTGGTTGAGCGCAACCTTAGAGACAGAGTGAGGAGCTCAGTTACCTGAGAGGAGCTCGGAGCAAAGTTGCTGAAAGGGCTTGGGCATTTGTTTCTGATGCCTTCGGGACGCCTCCCAGGGGAGGTGTTACGGACATGTCCCACTGGGAGGAGGCCCCAGGGAAGACCGAGGATATGTTGGGAGGACTACGTCACTCACCTGACCTGGGAACGCATCAGTCAGTTATATGAATATATAATATTTACATTTACATTTACATTTTTTCATCACGGCAGCAACTTCCAAGTGAGGTAAAGGCTAAATATCTAAGGCAAGGAGAACAAAATGTAAGTGCTCTAGGAAGAAGTTTCCATTTCATGAGATGCAAGTGCAAGATGGAACAGAGATTGTTTTTCTTTTTTGAAGATTAAAGTGCAGAGAAATTTGTGGATCTGTTTTTAGCAGGTTTTGCCTGGGATCTTTAGAGGTGAGGGGGCCATAAGACTTTTTTCACTTACAGAATACAGTCAGACAGAGGGATTAGACCTGGATCAGAGAGTTCAGGTACTGGTGCTGTCGAGTCGACCACTCTGTAGATCACAGTCAGGACTTTGAACCTGATGCAGCAGCTCCATGAAGCCAGTGCAGAGATCTGAACAGTGGTGTAACGTGTCCTATTTACTGATCAAACACGAGAGTACTGCTGCATTTTGCATTTTGACAGTAGTCAAGACCAGATATGACCAGAGCCCGAACAACGAGTTAGGTATTAACATTGAATTGTATTTCTACCAAACACACTTAGATTTTGTGTTTGTGACTGAACGAAAATTAGAATTAAAGGCCATTTACTGTTGAAATGCATTAGACTCTTTTCCACTCCATAACTTTTTAAATCATTGTAGATAATAAGTGTCTTGATTCAATTCAAGATTGCATAAATTTTAATAATCTGAGGAAGAAATAACTTTTTCCTTAATACAGCTGCTCTCTGCTGAAAATGAAAGGGAAAAGGAAAAATGATGATGAGCAGTAAATGGACAGTATGTCGGTGAAGATTCTCAGTCGTCGACTGAGAATTGAGTCATGGCAACTGGACTTCCTTTAGTTAGTTGAAACGTTTCGCTACTCATCCAAGTAGCTTCTCCATCTGAAGATAGTTGGTTAGAGGCCGCAAATTTATGCTCCAGGACTGGTTTCACTCCACCCCTTGCCCTGAATAGGCTCGTTAGGTGAAACAAAGGATGGGGGGGATGTGAAGGATGTAATGATCACACCTCTGCCCACCCCCTCTTAACACCTAAATGGGTCGTTAAGTGTGTCCAACCTGGTGCAGGTGTGAACTGGTTCTGGCCTTTTTCAGGATAGATGAAAAGGCAGCGTGAAGTGAGTAAAGGAAGTCCAGTTGCCATGACTCAACTTCCAGATAAATGAACCGTAATTACCATAAACATAAAGAACTGAACTAGAACTGCTCAGGTGATCACTGAAAGGTTCCTTTTGATGATAATAATCACTTTATTACTTATTAACTTATAACACTCTGGGAACATTATTAGTAATTAAAGCAAATCTTGACAAAACCTCTACTGCACCTTGTAAGACACACAGGTCAAATTGCACAGCGCTAGAATGCAAACCCCTTTCAGTGTCTATTCAGTTCTCACATTAATAAACAAGACGTGAACAGTGTTCACTGCTAAAGTATCACAAACGATTGTCAGCAGATCCTAAAGAACTGAAATCAGAACAATGGGTCACACCTAAACCCTGACCGTCCACAGAAAAAGTCACACTATATATTTCGTTGCCTTTAGTTTTGATTACATCACGTATTCACTGTGGCATCATTTCAATCAGCTTCTTCAATGTCTCAACTTTTATTCTCGTCCAGAGTTACATTCATTTTTCTCCAAGATCTTGTTTTGATGATGGAAAGTCTTCTCCAGCACTTCCCAAATATTCTCTTTGGGTTTAAGGTCTGGACTCTATGGGTTTAAGGTCTGGACTCTGTGGGTTTAAGGTCTGGACTCTGTGGGGTTAAGGTCTGGACTCTGTGAGGTTAAGGTCCGGACTCTGTGAGGTTGAGGTCCGGACTCTGTGAGGTTGAGGTCCGGACTCTGTGAGGTTGAGGTCCGGACTCTGTGAGGTCAAGGTCTGGACTCTGTGGGGTTAAGGTCCGGACTCTGTGAGGTTAAGGTCCGGACTCTGTGAGGTTGAGGTCTGGACTCTGTGGTGGCCGATCCATGTGTGAAAAACAGGTGTCATGTTCCCTGAACCACTCTTTCACACTTTGAGCCTGATGAATCCTGACATTGTCCTCTTGGAATACGTCCTTTTCATGTATGGAATAACCTGGTCATTCAGTATATTCAGGTCGTCAGCTGACCTCATTCTTTGGACACATAACATTGCTGAACCTAGACCTGACCAACTGCACCAACCCCAGATCATAGCACTGCCCCCACAGACTACAGTTGACACTAGACATGATGGGTGCATCACTTCACCTCCTCTCTTCTTACCCTGATGCTCCCATCACTGTGGAACAGTGTCAATCTGTTGACAGGGTCAATCATCAGACCACATGACCTCCTTCTGTTGCTCCAGAGTTTTTTCCAATTAGCCTCCCTGACAAGTGTTTTTTAATGTTCTGCACTTATGTAGCTGTTCTATCTAACTGGTTCTCAAAGCACTTTCACACTGCTTCTCATTCACACACACACACACACTCCCACACCGATGGCAGAGCTGCCTGCAGCTGATCTGACTCACCGGGGGCAACTTGGGGTTCAGTATCTTGCCCAAGGACACTTCGGCATGTGACAGGAGGAGCCAGGAATCGAACCACTGATCCCGTAATGGTAGATGACTGCTCTACCTCCTGAGCCACAGCCGCCCAAGGCTACAGCTGTTTAGTCCCAATCCCTCGAGTTCCCTTCACATTGTGTTTGTGGAAATCATCTTACTTTCACTAATAAACAAAAGAAGTAGAGTCAGAGGTTAGAGGTACCGCAAGGTCATCATCCAGTGGGAGGCTCTGACCTCCTGTTGTAGCTTTTACCCACAGGAAGAAACCTGCATTGTTTTATGACTTAATTATTGATTTTATGGAAGACATTAATTAATTCAAGTCTGCATTGTGCTTTTTGTTGGCTGGTGTTTTGTATATCTGTATGTTACCTGCAACTTCTCCTCATGAATATCAGTAGTTTGAGAGTTTTCCCACAGAGATAAAACGTTTAAAAAGTATTTTTACAACTGTGAAAGATTTTTTTTCCTAAGGATCAGACAACAACAGATACGGTTACAGGTCAGCAACCAGTCTCCCGGTCGGTGCTGTTCCAGTAGGGCTTAATTTATCCCACAGAAGACTTCCACAAGATTTCCAATTAGAGCAGAGTTGGATACTGGAAGGGGCTGTTAGAGAGAAGGAGCTCAGATAAGCCTTTATTCTCAAGGCCAGAGGAGCTGTTGTGTAAAGAGGAATTAGTCCTTTTTAACTTGATAATCATATAATCTTGTATTATTAGAGCCCTAGAATAAAATATTAACTCTAAATTAAGTCTGAAAGTCTTGAAGAAATTATCAAGACATTTAAACAACCGTCTCCTTTCATAAGAAGCTTGGTTTTCATTTTCTCCCTTTTCTGCTTGTCTCCAACAAACAAACTGACTAAGACAAAACAGGAAGTAACACATTTTCATTTTCCTGCTCTTCTCTGTCTTCTTCTGTCTCTTCTCCTCGCTACTGTCCAAACGAACAAACTGACTCTGAGAAGTTAAAGAATGATAATGTTGTTATAGACTCACCTGCTTCACACTCACTTTTCTTTCTGCTGTGTCGATACACAATGGTCTGAACTACCTGCTCAGTTTCATTTCAGTGGCTCCTCCCCCTTTATATTTATAGAATATCAGGTGCGTCTGAAGTTGTTGAACATCATTGTGAGTTCAGGTTTTTCCTGTTCATCTCTGAACGTCATCGTACAAACTGCAGTTAACAAGTCTGTGAACATGTTGTTTTGGAAAACTGTGAATTATAGACTGTGTGATGTTGATGTGTTTTAGTTGTGTCCATGTCACAGTTTGAACCCCGTCTCTGTGTGTGTGTCTGTGCAGATGAGACAGAAACAGTCGTATGTGGAGTCTCAGCTCATTGTAGCTGCAGCAGCACCACCTGCTGTTTAGAGCTACTAACTACAGCGGAGGTCAACTCTCCATCTTGTCCTAAATCACTTATTAATCACATACTTTATTGATCCTCTTGGGAAACTTGCTGTTTGAACAGCTGCGGTAGATGACGGTACTACGGTGGGGTTTCAGGGTCTGGACTGGGTGTCACAGACCTTATTTTTTTCTGTGCATGATGTTCACAGAGAAGTTACTGATAAGTTAGAAACATCTCATTCTAATCCTAGAAAAACATGTTTTTGTTGTGGACCATTTTCAACCAGTAATTAATTCCAGGGTTCACATACTTTTTACACTGTGAAGGTTTTTATGGTTGTTAAAAACATAAAAGATCAGAATTTTTTATTGTTACTTAAGCAGCATTATATATGTTAATACTCAGACTTAGACGAAGATCACATCACATCACACTCACCTCCCCTGGTTATAAGTTGAACTTCATGATGGAGTTGTGTGGACGGGTGAGGGTGCAGTCATGTGTATAGAGAGTGTACAGTAGCACATATCCCAGTGGGGTGCTGCAGGTGAGGCCCTACTTTGACTCTCTGTGGCCGGTTGTAGAGGAAGTTCTTCATTAGAATAGAATAGAAACTACTTTGTCACAGCAGCCATTAAGTAGTAAAATTAGTGCCAACATGTGATGTAACAGTGTGATAAAAGAGCACAGCCTGCAGGTGATGAAGCTTTTTCCTGTTCGCTGCCTCTGAACAGCTGGACCAGTCCAGTTTGCCATCCAGCTGCACTCCCAGGTACCTGTAGCTGGAGAAAACGTCCACCTCCGTGCCTTGGATCTGCTGTGACTTATTAAATGTGCTGCTTCTGGACAGTTATTCAGTTGCCACCATAGCTACATCCCGATTCCCTCAATTGATTGTTGCTCGATCGGCCCAGAAGTCGTGCTGCTCCTCCATCCCGAAGGACGTCCCACCTTCATTTACTGGACCTTCTTTATTGGAAACCTCTCTTTATTGATGTGAGACCACATCACACCAACACAGTTTTATACTGAAAATCCAGTTATAACAGTAAAACAGAACCAACAAGACCTTTTATATGATCTGTTTTCAGAACCATCATCTGGATCATGGATCTTTAGTTCTGTTTAACCAAAACTAACTAGAAACTAGAAACAAACTGTTTCTCTACATCTGTAATTTACTGAACATCGTCATTAACACAGGAGAGTGGGTATAACTAGAACTGTTATATATTTACATCATCAACTAATTTGATTTGTTCATATTAGTTGATCTAATAATGCATTTCTACAAATTAACATAATTGGAATTTGAGTCATGAATTTAAAAACAGGAAACCAATACATGTAATGTGACTAATAACTAAATGTGTTTGTCATTAAAATCATTAACTGAGTATTAAAGTCTAAATTAACGTAGTAAAAATACAGAAGCAGGTTTTAATTAAAGAGCAGATGTTTCTATTTAAAAACTGAGGTGGAGCTTTTTCTATTATAATCTGGACAAATGTCTCCAATCCAACCAAAGTGAGCACAAAGTCTACCAGCTGATCCACAGCTGACAAACAGCTGCTCCACTGTCATCAGCAGAGAACGTCTCACGTCTCCCTTTCCTCGTATACGTACGTGTATCCTGAGAGGGAACTCAGCAGTAACGTAGTAACAGACAAACCAAACACTAACACTGTGTTAGAAAACTGACTATAATCTACATAGATTATTATAGATTATATAATCTGATCCACAAACAGCACAGCACTTGGTACTTCAAGTCTACTTTGACTCGAGTATTTAATTTGTGTACTCCTGTCACCTCAGTTTACACCCAGGCCTGAGGTGCATCCCAAGACAGATACTGTGTAAGAACTAGAACTCCTAGATCAGTTTCTGTCAGTACGTTTTATTTATATACTATAACTGAATCATCTGAGAGTATTTGACATAACAGAATCCCAACAAATCCCCTTTAAACAGCATCAGTGGAAAAACTCTTTTAGTAAAACAAACCGTCAGTGGAACCAGACTCGGGGCGGGCGGCCATCTGCTTTGACGGGTTGGGAGTGAACAGACGGTAACAAAAGAAGCTGATCAGAGAACCAGCCTGCAACGTCCTGATGCCATCCGCCAATAGAAAATACGAGCTGGACCATATGAGCTCGTACCACAATGAACAAGAGGGAGAGGAGCTCACAACTGATGTGATCATGTGCTCGATGGAATAAACAGGAATGCAGAGAGAATACTGTAAAGAAACTTATTGAGACTGACCCACAGACAAAGGACAGAAACCGGGACACAAGACGGTGTGCTGCCAAAATTATACTTTAGTAAATGTTAGTTCCAGTTCTGACTTCAAAGTTTAATATACTGGACTTAAACAGCAGCTACAATTCTTATTAAAGACACCATTAAACAAAAACATACATCATGATCTTTATACTGTATAAAACAAAAAAAAACAGTGTCCCGACAACCAAACCACATCTCTGATCACCACTCTGCACTCACTCGGTTCTGTCATAAGATTTATTGGATCCACATCATTATTTAAAATCTGTTACACAACCAACATGTACAGAAATATTACAATATGTACAAAATGTTTTCTATTTACAGCAGACAGAGCTCAGCGGCCTGTAGCATTGGATAAAACGTGAAGCTGGTCAGTGTCCGAACATCTCCTGTGAGGCGTAGGTCATGTAAAGGAAGCCGTCCTCGTCCTGGTGGTCTTTGTAGACCTGAGCCATGGTCAGGGACATGCTGGTCAGGCCGCTCTTGTTGATGAGCAGGTAGAAGGCCTGTGTGGGCAGCAGAGCCATCCTGTTCCTGACGAGAGGACAAAGAGAGCAGTCGTTAATGATGAGAATGAAATACTTAACGAGCCGTGTGCTGGGACTACGGCAGCCTGGAGGGGACAAGTCACTGGACACGTCAGCTGAGACGAGTCCTTCACTGCTGCTTTATTTCCTCTGTTCGTCTTTCCAACATGAACAAACAACTCGAGACGTCAGAGGAACCGAATCCGTTCCCAAGTATCACTACAGCAGTAAAATGTGCAGTATTCTGAATGTTACACAAGTACAAACACAGGAAGTAGCAAAGTATACTGTGAATACTGCAAATGGAAGGGAAAGTACTGTATTTGGCTCATTCAGGTAAAAGTACCACGCTGAAAACACTACAAAGTAAATGTCTGGTATTTAAAAGTCCCAAAGTAAAATGAAACATGAACTACTTTATTTTTATTAAAGAAAACCTTTGATAGTAACCAATACTCCTTTAACCCAGATTTAAGCTCTACTTTTATTCCCTCTTTAAATACTTCAAATTTAAACTACAAATGTATTTAGTTACTTCACCACTTGTCAGTTCTGCTTAGGTCAAGCTGAAACTGAAGATTTGTACCATTAGTACTGTAAAGTACATGTAGTACTGTAAAGTACATGAGAGAATCCATTTACAGTAGATTCAGACTTCTTCAGGGTCCTGATAGAACAAAGAGGTTTCCAGTAAATATTGGATTAAACTCTTTTATCTCTATTAAAGGACGACGTCTGAACCAGAAAACCAACATTAATATATTATAATAATAAAATATTCAAACAAACTGAAGTGTTGAACAGCTGGAAACGTTTCAGGCGTTCCTTAAAACCCAGCGACGTGTTAAAGGTCTAAATTAAAAACTGCACCGAGACTAAAGATCTGGACCAACTCAAGTCTGTGTGGACACTTTGATCCAAGACTGAGTTCACTAGTCATCGATTCCAGGGTCAGTTTCAGAAAGCAGCAGAACACGTGAAGTGGGTTTTTGTACTCTGGGAAAACTTAGACTCGTTTACTATGAGACGCAGCTCATCACGTGACGTCTGAGTGAAATGACTCATTGTGTCTCAGCATCGTCTGTCGACTTTCTGCTGTGTAATTGTGACAGAGACAAAAACCTGGAAGCTGCTGAAGTCCAGAGTCAGACCTGAAGATCAGCAGTCAGGTCCCAACTCAAAGGTCTGAGACCAAATAAACACTGAAGTCGTAACTCTGTCCTGTTCAGGATCTGATCTGTTTGATCAGGATCAAACTCGGTTTCAAACTTCTCCGTTTGGTTTATTGACATTAAAACCTGTCGACCTGAAGGTCTTCAGATGATCCAGAGACACATCGATCTGAGAACTTAGAGGATTTTACAGTACAAACTTTTAACTGGAGATAATTTTTTAAAAACGACCAGTTCCAACCAGTCACCAGGACGAGTCACTGGACCAGAGTCCAGAGACAGACGCTTCTTTAAGACGTGTTGATTCACTGAGGTCTGTTCTGAATGAGGACTTCAGGACTTGTTCAGTTCCTACAGGCATCTGAGAAATGTGAAGGCTTCAGCAGGAAGTTAAATCAAGTTAGAATTCACTGAAGTTCAGGGTTCGTTTTCTAGAAAAGGTCCTAAACTCTAAACTTTTACAAATCAATATTTACCGACACTAAAAACATTTTAAACCTAAATGTTCTGACATGAAACAGTTTCCCAACACTGACAGCATCATGTTGGATGAAACGTGTCGATCGATTAATCGACTGGAAAAATAACTTTAATTTAAACTTGTTGTTGTTTTTTAATAGAATTCAAACTTTTGTTGGTTTCAGATTCTGACCTTTGACCTTTCTCTGCTCGTGTTTGTCACATGTGATTTATCTGAGTTAAATTCATGATCTGCATCATGAATCCTCAGAACGTTCAGCAGCATATTGAACATGAACCAGTATCGACAACAGTCAGACGAGCTTTTACCTGATGATGGTGACAAACTGAGTCATGGTGAGTTCATGCGGCACCAGGAACTTGGTTTTGTCCAGCGGAGGCAGGAACTTCTCCCTCTCGTAGCGCTCGATGATCACCTGTGAGGAAGCGGCCAACAGGTGAGAACCCAGGTGAGAACCCAGGTGAGAACCCAGGTGAGAACCCCACAGCTTCATCCTGCATCTGTCGCACACTTACCGGGATTTTGTTGGGGAACTTGGACCTGATTCCTGCCACTTCTTGTTTCCTCGTAGCTGCAGAGAAAGAAGAGAAACCGTCAGACGGAAGTTCTCAACGCGTTTTCTTCATCTTTCCTCCAGTGGAGACTTTTACCGAGACTCTTCCTCTGTTTGAAGGGTTTGTTCTGCGGCGGGACTTTGTCGAACGGAGGCATGGTGCGTGTCTGTGGACCGGTGTGAGTGGAGCCTGGATCCGGATCAACGGGAGCGTCGGACCGAGCAGGACTTAAATAGCGACGAGAGGCGGCTGTGGCGCATCAGCTGATTAGCACATGGCCGCAGTCACAGAGGGAACCTCCGCTGATTGAATCAAGTCAGAGCCGCAGGGCCGGACCCAGGTTTGTGGGGGCCTTGGGCTGAGCACCCTAACCCCCCAGTAACTCAAGTTACACATTGAAAGCAAATACTTTTACTTGTGTACTTCTACCACCTGTGACGATTTCATTTAATAATATAAATAATAATAAAAAAATAAATAATAGATATATGTAAAAATCACATCACGTTTACAACTTTAACCTGATTTAAGCTAATGCAATAATAATTATGATAATTAAGTTCCATAGTTCTATTGATCAGGTTTAATTTCCCAGGACTTTGGAATCTAAAGTCCTATAAACTGAATCTACAGGTGCATTTGGGTTCAGCCTGTGTCAATAAAGTCACAGGCTGAACAAAGGGAACATTTAAAGAAAGTTAAGTGAGTACTTTACCCAACATGTACTGTGTGTAGTTAGTTCTCCACTATAACAGCATATTTTTAGGGATCAGCAGGTGTCTGATGTTTTAGTCACTAATAGATCACAGATGACATGAGGAGTTTCTGTACTGTAGGTGTTACAGTACAAACAGTGTGAACAGGATTCACGAAAACTGCCTGCCCGTTCCTAATGGGACCTGCCATTCATCTAATCAGCCAATGGTGTGAGGCAGTTTACCTCAGTGGGTGGGACTAAGAGAGGGTTGATGTCACCTTACAGGTATGTCAAGTTATCTCTAGTACACTTCGCCGTGCTTTCAAAATAAAAGCTTGCTTCAATGGGTAAAGATTAGAATGTTTTAGATCCAGTAGTTTGAAATAAACATCACAAATTAAATGAATTTATTCATTATTTTTCACATCAATTATGTGGAATTTCAAATTGTAAAACAACATGGTGATAATAAACTAATTCAACAATAATCACAGTTTAATTTTCAGCACAGAGACAGATTCACTGTGAGAGGCCACTGTCATATGCATAATTATCGTATTGAATATTTTCTGGTAATTTCAGTGAGGTACAAAGCAAAATATCTAAAGGAGAAGATCTATAAAGTAAGTTTCATGTGGTAAATGTGCAGGATTTTATTTGTCTTATTTTTTATGTTTATGTTGTTTTTTTAGTTCAGAGAAAGATTCAGTAGAGTTCTGTTTTCAGCAGGTTTTGAAATTTGAGAGTGAGGCAGCTGAACGTGCAGAGGTGGGTAGATCCATCCACTATGGTGGATCCACTGAGATGAGAGGTTTAGTCTGGGATCTATTGAGGTGATGGGACCACAAGACGTGGTTCAGGGGCAGACCTCTGAGGAGGGATGGTAGACCAGGATGAGGGAGTTCAGGTAGGCCGGTGCTGAGGAGCAGCACAGTGACCTCAACACTAGTTATCTTTTATTTGTTTATTCATTTTAAACCTGTTTTACTATTTCTTGCTGATTTATATTTTATATTTTACATGTGTGATTGTATTTCATCTTTGCTTTTTACTGTGATCTTTGTTGGAGCCTTATATCCATCACTGTACCTTTATTATTATTTGTGCAGCACTTTGGTGACCTCTGTTTGTTTTAAATGTGTTTAATAAATGTACTTGAATCCATCAGAAGCCGTTTTGTGTTAGATTATGAATAAAAAACCTTCATCTCGGTATTTGTTGGTATTTTACTGCACCGGTAATTCAGCGTAGTGCTTGTATTTTGAAAGTCCAGACCGGAAGCGGTGTGTCGGTGCTGGTTCCGGTGGTTCGACGGTGGTCTGGTGGTTTGACAGCGGCTCAGACCGAGTCCCGCTGCCCAGCTCACAGGACTATTCATGGACTCTACTTTCCTCCTGAGGATATTTTACTGAAGCGGCTCAGAGCACCGGACCGAACCAGAACCACCTCGCCCCGGTCCGGCCATGGACGAGCAGGCGGGCCCCGGTGTCTTCTTCAACAACAACTCGGCTCTTCCCGGCGGCGGGAGCATCAAACCTCCGCAGGCGGCCGACGGCGGCGGCGGAGAAGCGGCCAGGGCTCAGTACAGCATCCCGGGGATTTTACACTTTCTCCAGCATGAGTGGGCCCGGTTCGAGGTGGAGAGGGCCCAGTGGGAGGTGGAGCGGGCCGAGCTGCAGGTAAGCAGCCTCACTCTCAGGCTTCCATTGTCGGACATTGTTTTGACTGCTAGCTAACTAAGCTTCGTCGTTAACGGGAGAGCGTTGCGCCAAACCGCATATAGGAAAGTATAAATCGATAGTTCAATCGTTTAACGGCGAATATAGGTTCATGATAAAGTGTCATAAATAACTTGGTTTAAGATGGAAAGAGCCTTGGTTTAATTCGGCGTTGGTTTAATCCAGTCAGCAGTTCACCTTTTGATAATATTCACCTCTTTATTGACGCTGTGCGCGATCTGCTGCTGTCCTGTGGCGTATGTTGATCTGGACACAGACTGACGCACACTCACTCTGTAATGTACAGTTGAGTTGTTACACAAGCTGCTGTGCTGATCACTGAAGGGCCGAATTAAAGGACGTGGTGGTGGAAATCCAGAAAACATGCTGAATGCTGTTCCTGAAGTTTGTCTGCCCACATCGAGCAGGGCGACCTAGAATTGTGCAATATACAAATGGCTGTTTCGCTGAATGTTGCGTTCCCTGAGCAGGTATCTGCGCTATTTGCTAGCCAGGTTAGCTGTGGTTGTCAGTCCTGTGTCAGCTTGAAACACTTGACTGTCAACGTGAAGTTAGTTTAGGTCTCTGTTAACACAGCTGAGGCAACCTGCGTCGTTATGTTGCTAATAAACGGTTACCTGTGAAACCCGGTGTTTCTAGATCCATTATCGGACACATAGAGAAGCCCTGTTGCTGCAAACGATCACAGTCCGATTTTACTGTGGTTTAATCACTCCATCGTTCAGCTCCCCTGCAGGACTGGACCTCCCACAGTCCGGATACTGGCATCAGGGTTTGTGTGACTTACACCAGACTGTTGGATCTATGGGAATGTGTCCGATAATAGACGCAGGGCAGTTGCATTCCCATGTACCTGTAGTGCGTGATCTCGTTGAGTCACGAAATGCGGGCGTGCTGGTGATCAGCTGTAACTTTATATCAGGAACCGACCAGAGGCGGTCTGCTGACACAGTCCAGTGTTTTCAGCCCGGACCACAGAACCCGAGCAGCACAGTCCAGGATGTTGTTGTTAAAGAGAGTGACCTGCAGACACGTTAAAGTCTGTCTGAAAAGCTGCTGCAGACATTTATCACCGCACCTGGTTGATGGTATCTGCACTGACAGGCTGGACTGTAAGACAAAAACAACAGTCTGTGTATGTGTGGGGTTGAAAATCACCGGTTGCATTGAAAAAGTCTGCAGACTTTCATTTTTGTTCACAGGTAGATGCTACAGACACTGGTTTTTACTAGTGATTATTTTTTATTGTATTTTTGTTTGATTCTTTTCTGTGTTAAATTCATTCATTTCCCTTATTTCTGCAAATAGTATTTAAATATATTATATTATATTATATTATATTATATTATATTATATTATATTATATTATATTATAGTAGTAAAATTCTTGTTTCTTTAAATTTGAATCAAATTAGTTTAAATTATGATTTGAATTTGATCTGTTCCAGTTCGGATTCTGATTCTGCTGATCTGTTACTGTTCTTATCGATTCCTTCTTTCAATTTAAAACATGTTATAAAATAACAAGCTAAAAATTTAAAAATAAAATTTAAAAACCATCAATAAGCAAAGTAGCAGCAATAAAAAATACATAAATGAAACAAACAAAGTTTTCAGCAGTTTGACTTTAAACTATTTGTCCAAATTAAACAGGATGAGAGTTTCTGCTCAGTAGATGAGCTCTGACTGGTGGAGGCTGCAGAGATGCACAGAAAAGATCAGGAGCGACTTCTGTGTTTGTCACAACAGTGGACACATTTTGTGAATCACTGCAGAGCAGTTGGCTATGTAACAGTCAATTTGCTTTTCTGAGCTTCACAAACTCCACAGATCATTTTCGTAATTCAGTCCACTGTCATTTGGAAACTCCAACAGTTAACAACTGTTATTTTATTTTATTATTATTTAGAGCTGAGAGCAGCTCAGAAAATCAGACGCCCGGCTTGAGTTGTTTTGAGGAGCACACACGAAACACACATGTAATGACGTCACCAACTAGTAAATGAGTCTAATTTAACTCATTTGGTCGACTACATCGACTAAACTGACTTTACGTCAATGAACAAATAGATTAATTGACTAATTGCTGCAGCTCTGACTTCTCATCTCACCCCACCATCGTCATTTCTGCATTTTATTTGTCCTGTTCTTTTTTTGTTTTTAGCCTAATGACCTCCCTGTGGGCCTCAGCTGCACTTTGTGTAAATTAGCACGTATTTGCTCATTTGCTGCACTTTCAGACCATGAGATAGATGATGACATCCGTCCATCACGCAGCCCGACTCTCCTCAGAGCTGATATTGTTACTGCTGACACAGATTTCGCTGGACCCATCTCACCATGTGGCATTCAGTGAACCTGCGAGATCTCTGTTCTCTCACCGTGTGTAGGAGTCTCTGCTCCGTTGTGTTACATAAGTAAGAGTCATCGGCCGAGTCGTGGTGTGATGACGGAGCATCCATAAAGGGAATCACTTCCTGTGATTTAATATCGTGTCTGGGTGACATTTATTCTGAGTTTACTTTCACTACACTGCAGCATCCTGTGTTTTTTGGGGCCTTTTTTCTGGAGAAAATGAGAGTTCTGCTGTCAAACCACCGCTCTGCTGTACCATTTGATTTGTCATTTTCCTTCCCAGTGAGCCGGGAGCCGATCAGAGCAGGGCTGGAACTCAATTTCAGATGTAAATCCATTTGTTCTGCTACCGTGTGGTTTGAATGCGCTGCTGCTGCTGCTGCAGACGGGCTGCATGTCATCAGTGTCTGAGACTGTGTCACTTCCTCTGAGTTAATCCTCTGCAGGGCAAAGGAAGAGGAAACAGAGGAAGCTGGAACACAAGATGGCAGAGACTAGTCAGAGTTTATTGTCTAAAAGTCGTCTGTGTTAGCAGTGTCCTAAAGAAACTGAGCGATCCGAGCTGGTCTGTCCAGATCTGAACCAGCTAAAGAGATAAAATCAAATATGAGAGATGTTTAAGTGTTGTATCTCACATCTCATATCAGAGGTCATTCAGACAGGCTTCAGTAATTAGTGATAATTTAAAGGGGAGAGAAAAACTTATTTATTGAGATATTTACAGAATACAGAGCCACAAAACAGACTTGAGGTCAGTAGTCAGAATCAGTAAAGACATCTGTAGTGCATTAATTGAAGGTTTAGTATGACGAACATTTAAAAAAATATATATAGTTATTAAAAAAACATTCATATTAAATGCTGGTTCTACATATTTCCACAACTGAACTTGTTAATTAGTGTGTTGGTCCTGTTTGAGGACAGAGAACCTCCTCTACCAGATCTCAGGGAACGGATATTACCATTGGGGTATGGGGGGTCTATATGTGGTTAATTCATGCTTGATCTTTGTGAGCGGGTTACGAGCTCGACTCAGATCAGGAGGATGTTTGCTGATCGGCTTCCTTCCTTCCTCTGGCCTCGGCTATAAATACAGCAGAGAGAGGACGATAAACACGTGATAGACGTGATAAACACAAACACTAGCAGAGGTGGAGAAGTAAGAGTGACGGTGTGATGAGCAAACGTGAGCAGACGTGCACGAGTCATTTACCAGACTTCACCACATCTGCATTCTCAGACAGATGTGTTGCATCAATCAACAAATATTCTCACTTTTCCAGAAACCACATTTCCATTAATGAATATAGTTCCTGAACGATTTCTCTCTTTTTATTAAAACTCTTTAATAAAAGACACAAACGTCTCCAAACTAATGATAAAACTGAAACTAAGTTCCCTACAACAATTAGGAGAACACATTGGAAACATGATTCATAGTTAACGTTGCAGCATGTTCTGAGATACAGAGGTGATGAAGATAACAGGAGACTCCTACTGAACCTCGTCAGAATCTGTGGAGAACAGGGTGAACAGACATATTCATGAGTCAAACTGTATGATCTGTGTTTTACTGGATCATAACATTATAGAACCCTGTCAGTTCCAGACCTTTCGTTTGTTTCTCCGTACATTTCGTCCTCTGTGCTCTGTGCTTATTTGACTCGTATCAGAGGAGCTACAGTTCCTCTGAACCGTCCAATAAGCAAACAAACAAGATTCAAGATTCAAAAAACTTTATTAATCCCAGAGGGAAATAGTTTTGCCTCATTACCAATTGTTCTCAACACAGAGAGAAAGAAAAGGAACCACAACCAGGAAAGATCCTACACCAACATAAATACACATAACATATTCACAGAAAGTATATGACAGTTATATATACAGTTTCCCCCCCCTCCCCCACAGAGGGGGGAGGAATTGTACAGATTGATTGCCACAGGTAGAAAGGATCTCCTGTGGTTCTCTGTGGAACATTTAATGTTAATAAGTCTTTGACTGAACGTGCTCCTCTGTCCAGCCAACACACTGTGTAGTGGCTGGGAGGGGTTGTCCAAGATTGAGAGGAGTTTGGACAGCCACAACATGTAGAGGGTCCAGCTCCACCCCCAGAACAGAGCCAGCCCAAACATGTGAAGCACAGTCTGACATGTCTGTTCTGAGCTTCACTGGTACTGAATCAGTACCAGCTCCACATGTAGGAACACAGGAACACAGTGAACCAGAACTGAACTTTAGACCCTCGGTTCAGGTTCTGTTCCCTCTGGAGACAAGTCCTGGGAGCTAACCGCCACCAACCGCACATGGTTGTGTGTTTGGTGTTGGCGTTAGCTGGAGGCTACGTTACATTTAGTCCCAGGTGTTTATTGTTGAGTTCCCGTGTGGATCATTGTCCCACCTGATCATTATGTTTAGTGATGGTTGTTCTGAAGAAGCCTTTGGGTGACAGGTTTCATCCTGCCACAGATTTCTGTTTGCTCACCCTGCATCATTTTCTTCTAGTGTTGGAAATCCTGAATCTAAAGCTCCCTCTAATCGGTCATTGTGCATCAGCTGACGTGTGCTGGACAGTAACAGAACTGATGGAGACTGAAAGAAAAATGACGTGAGATCAGAGATGGAATAGATTAGATTAGATGTTCTCTAATAAAACAAAGAAAAACGTCACTGTAATAGAATAATTAGTATGTTTGTGCTTTTTCTGCACCTCCCACTGGACTATCAGACTCGAGGTGTTCAGACCATCACTGCTCCTCCTTCCTCTGCCTCGTTTGTGTAGCTCATTGCCTTCACTAATTAAATGATACCTCTCTCCACACAGACAGATGTGCTCTGCTGCTCTGTGTTTTTGTGCAGAAGATTTATTCATCTCTGCTTATCTGTGCAGACAGTTTGACACGTTGTTCACATTTCTCCAAACCACTGTTCTGCCTCTGCAGCCAGCACACAGGACTCTGTCTGCATCCTTCTAGATGGTTGTTACACCTGATTTAAATTCAGTGAACAGGACATTCAGCTTGAGCTTCAGTTGCTTTTACTTCTTATAGTCATGACTGAAGGAGACGACCTGGACGGAAACACGGAATCTATGACAAGCTGTCGAAGCATCACAGGAAAACTGAGACATGTTGATACCTGACAGACAAACAGAAGAATCTGTCTTTAATGACACAAGACTTGCTACAACCTCCCACTTCTTTCTGGCTGCTTCTTTCTTTGTCGATGTTGGGTAATGTGGTTTTTGGACCAATTAATAATTCAATTAAATAATTTAATTAAAGAACAATTACTTGATTATCATCATATCAAATCTGATTTTATCTCAATCTCTCAGTGTTGAACATCGCTCCTCACCCAGCAGCTCCGCTCCAGTGTTTTGGATGTAAATAATGCAGACCGAGGCTTTTTCACTGCATGAGGTTACATGAAAGTCTCTTATGTAACTGCTGAACTTGACGGTCCTACAACGAGGAGCAGTTACAGTACTTCCTCCTCGTCTTTGTACGACAACAGAAGGAACCAGCCCCGGTTTCTGTAACTCACTCTTCCCACCTTCTTCATAAACTCATTCTTTTTCTGTTTCCGCCCTGTCTGTGTAAAGCTGCCGTAGAAGGAATGGCATCCACACCTGCTTGTTTCTCAGTCGGGTGTCCGCTGCAGGGGCGAATGCCACCCAGAGCCACGCCTCAGTGCCGTAACCAGGCTTTGTTTAGCCAGGCTTTTAGCCAACATTTCCCCTGACACGAACGCTCTCTCCTCTCAGTGTGACAAATGGGACTGTATACAGCCAACACCAGAGTCACACTGGAGGAAGACAGATGCTGGTCCTGATATATGAACACTAAAAATATCTGATTACATATTAAAACAGGTAGGTCACCTCACACCTCATGTCCTAAAGTTATTTTTAGAGGAGATAAAAGAGGTTTTAGAGCATGAAGAACATAGTCAGTGGTAATAAAATGAATTGAATACACGTGTTCAGCAGTCTGGTAAATAAAGTCCCTGCAGCTCTAAAACCAGTGAATGACTCTGCTCTGGTTCTGTGCAGCCTTCTCATGTTGCATTTATATTTATATGTGTCTTTGGGATTTTTTGGATGTACAACTTTCCCACTAGGACATAGTGCTTGAACATCAGGGGAATTTTGAAACAAATTGAATCTGGATGTTCAGGAGCAGCTTGATAAAATCCAATCGTAAGACCCACTCACTAACGGACCATGGTTTTTATTTGGACCGACACAAAGGCCAATAGACATGTTGTGAGGTTTCAGTCTTTCTGTTCAAATTGTTCAATTCAATTTAGTTTTATTTGTATCGCGCCATATTACAACAGACGTTATCTCAAGGCACTTTACGGTGTTTAAGGTTTAAGACCTTACAGAAAATATTTATACAAAAAAATGATATAGAAAACCCAACAATCCCATTTGAACAAGCTTTAGGCAACAGTGGAGAGGAAAAACTCGCTTTAGAAGAAGAAACCTCCAGCAGAACCAGGCGATTAAATTGTTCCATTCATTGATCCTCTAAGTTCCCTTTTAATCAAAGAAACACATTGATAATCCTGGATGATGGAAGTTGGTCGACTGCCGACATTAATCTTGGAACTTACTTCTTCCTTTTGATAACAACACAAAAGAAACTAAATGTAATGTTGATGTCACACATCTACAGCATTAAAATCTCTGTTCAGTTCTGTTAAATGATCTCACCTTGTCAGAAATATCTGAGTGTTGATGCTTTTCAAAGTTTGTTTAAGTTGTTTTTATGTCTTCTTGTAACTCTCAGTAAATTGATGCTAAATTTAGTTAAACTAACAAACTAGTTTCCTCCATGAAGCAGTATGTTACTAGTTGGACGGATCTCCGTTAGCGGTTGTGCAACAGGTCAAGCGGCAAAATCAGGTTTTAAATCAGAGATACTTTGGGTGCTGGAGGAAACGGTTCGTGTCAGGATTCTACAGATGCTGCAGGTTTACTCTCCATTAAAACACTTCACGTCCATTTGTTGTAGTTTTGTTCTATGATTAACTTAAACGACCACGATGTGGTTTTATACCTCTGCACTAGCTGAAGTTCACATTTATTTCAGTGGACGTTTGTACCAGATGTAATAGAGTATTTCTGTTAATAAGAATGAGACACACGTGAGGTCACAGTGACCTTTGACTTTTGATCTTTGACCATGAAAATCTAATTGGTCTAAGTGGACTTTGTCAAATTTGAGGTCTACTTGTGGTGTTCTTCAGAAATCATGTTCAGAACCTGAAGACCTAATGTTGTTATTATTATCACCCTTTGGCTTCAGTGACCTTCGACCTCAGACCAACAATGTCGACAGCTCTGGAGGCAGAAGATTGTCAAGCAGTGGGAAGCTGAGGATTACCAGGAAGTGTTGATGTGTGTTAAAGCACACACACTCATATAACAAGCCTCACTGTGAGGAGAATATTCTGGGCTCTCCTGCTCGCTGTGCACACACTCATCTGACACAGTACACAAAACACCCCCACACAGAAACACACTCAGCAGCGAGTGTGAGGACTGGCAGGCTCTGTCACATACTTACACTCTGTAAGTGGAGTTTATAAGTGTCAAGCGTAGGTGGTTTCTGGCACGAGTGCAGAAACACAAACACACACACACAGTGAATTCCTCCATTGTGATAGATGCTGTGTGTGTGTGTGTGTGTGTGTGTGTGTGTGTGTGTGTGCGTGTGCGTGTGTGTGTGTGTGTGTGTGTGTGTGTGTGTGTGTGTGTGTGTGTGTGTGTGTGTGTGTGTGTGTGTGTGTGTGTGTGTTACTGACTCTATTAAATCCAGTGAGCTGGAATCCCAGCCTGCCTCAGACTCACTGTGCTGAGAGCTCAAATTAGATCCACTTAATGAGGGTGCTTATCAGAAAAGATAATGATGGTAATAATATTGGATAATAACAGTCGTTCCACACAGTAGCTGAAGGTTTGTGCAGAAAGTCAACGAGAAAAGTTCAAACCCAGATTTCCTCTGAGTGAGTCTGAAATCGTTCAGCTTGACTGACTTTCTCTGTTTTGAATTATTACCATGTAGATCATTAGGTTTTGGCCTGTGATCCTTTACATTCTATGGACTATATAGTTATAATCTGTGATAAAAAGGTGTCTCACACCTCTAGGCTTGTCACAGTGATGACATTATTTACTTCTACTACTCTCATCGTATGATATATGAACGTGACATCAGTAATATTTGCTGATTTCAGTAAAGCCTGTTGTGGTTGTTGACATATGAATCAATGCCCTCAACATCTTGTCATATGTGTGAAAACACTGAGACGCACAAAACAAGGCCGCCAATATTTTCAGTATGTGCTGGCAGAGCGGGTGTGGACAGCCCGTCATACATGAAAACAACAACACAGTCCAGCAGTGCAGTAAACACATACAGGTACAAAGCAGACATCGGCTCTCAGTCCAGCTCTGATTTGGCCTGTTAGTCACCCAGCTAGCTAACATTATACAACAGTATAACGATAAGAGTTTGGGTGAGGTGGAGGCTTTGAGGCGTTCAGGGACCGTATGGAGAGTAAGCTTCCCTAGTTGGCATAAAAAGGTCTTAAAATATTGTCTATCGTCTTATTTCTGGGACAATAAATTGTCCAACAATAGTAGATATCGTGACAGATGTACACAGCTCTAAAGAGCTGCTGCTGTTTGACCAAACCGTTGGCTACAACAGACCCTGAGACACTTCTTAGATATGAATAAATATTATTATATGCTTTTATTTATTTACAGGAGACACAATAGTGGACCACTACAATGGCCTCCAGGATATCCTTGAGGCCCACACTCCTCTTAGATCACAAGGTTTAATAATGAGCTCTGTAACATGAAATCAGCTGGACGGGCCCTCGAGCCATGCTGTGTTTCAACCAACCAAACTGTCCATGAAATAGCCATCAGAGAGCATCTGCTTAACCCCCAAACCTAGTCCTGAAACTTTCTCACAGAGGAGCAGTGCAGTAGTTTCATTACACAACAGAGGTGGACCCCATTCGGTCCTCCCTATCTGTTTCCAGCCCACCGCCTCTGGTGAAATGTTTATGTTGCTGCAGTTGTGGAAGACATTTGAATGACCTAGCTGTGACCCTTTGGCTCAGAAACATTCATAGTCACTGAGTCAGTCTGGATAGAGAGTCACATAACACTTTATGAATTCCAAAGGGAGATTTGAGTGTTTTAACAAAATACAGTAAATCAGGCGCTAAAGGCTAAAATAATAGAGTTAGACACAACACAACAACACAAACATGTGTGGGCTCTGTCTCTTTGTTTCATTCTCAGTGTTATCTTTTTTTATTCAGTAATGAATATGAGGAAAAACACGCTGAGCCCCGCGTGAATAACTGGGCGCTAAGTCCTCAGGGTATCGAGGTTTGTCAGGTTTCCCACCACGAGGGCGACAGAATAAACACGTTATTTCTAAGAGACTGTCTCGGATAAATTTTTTAAAATACCTTAATGCCTCATGCTTGAACGATGACCTCGCTCTGACTTGTTTTTTTGTTTTGTTGTTTGACTTGCACGTATTTAGTCCATGAACGTGACACGTAGAGATATGTTGAAGGTAATGACAAGCTACGATTCATGTGCTTGGCCACAAAGTTGCTTGTGACTGTTATTTGAGTCAGTGATCAATCAGAGCATTGTCTACGGGCACACTGAAGAAGGGTTATTTCCTGTCACATTAACCGTCAAGAAGAGGAGAGGACATCCTCTGTTGATTTAAAAAAAAAAAACATTTCATCTTTTTTTCAGTCAGCGCCATGAAACTTGTTGAAAACGTTTTCAAACTGGGCACGAAAGGACAAAATCATTTGCTCATGCTTGTCTTGATTTTGGAAAGCCAGGTCATTTGCTATAATACCCTACATGTCACAAAGGGCTGTTTAACTCGGTAATCATTTACATTCCCAGTGCCTGTGGCCTCCAGTCTACTCCAGTTTTACCTGTTCTTAATTGATTTAACTAAGATAAACATTAGAATATTCTAATAAAGTTAGGTTGTGTTATATTTTCCTTATTAATTAATAATTAATCAGTAAGCTTATTCATTGTTTGCTACATTAAATGTAAGAATAAGTAAAAATGTCAATCATAACTTCGCAGAGCACAAAGTAATGCCATCATACTGCTGGTTTCTTTGAACTAACAATCCATAAGCCAAAGTGTTTACACAAGGTGATGATTCAAATACGGTTTGAATCATCCCTTACCCTGCCTACCCTTGTACCAACTAAGTCGCTTTGGATAAAAGTGTCTTTAAATGTAAATTAGGAGTCCACTTCATACCACCACCTTGAATGGGGTCCCAGCCAGATGTTCTGTGTTCGCTTCTGCCCACCTGTATTTTGTGTTTGAGCAAATATATTTTTTAATGAATTGATATTAGACAGTATAAAAAACAACAGCTGTCCTGTCACGTAATCGTGGCAGAGGGAGTTGTATGGTGGCCCACCATGTCTGAACTCTTACAGGGGAAACACTGGTTATGTTTAAAAACCTCCTGGCACAGCATTTCAACAGACAGGAAACTCTGTTGGTCAGCCAGATGGACTGAGGTATCTCAACTGCTACTTCACAGGTTCCCGTGAGTCATGGATAGTAAAAAGGATGGTTCTAGGCTCAAATTGAAATCCCAAAATGGGGTCATAAGCCTCAACACAATAACAAAATCCTGGTGTAGTTAGAAACCACAGTATTGTAAAAAAAATAAGTCTTCCACCATGATAGTTTTCTCTTGTGGTTGCTGGAAAACTCTGCGGACATTCCTCAATGATGTTCTTTGCTGTAATCTGAGCCCAGACCGACTGGATGGTTGGCAGTGGCTCAGTTTTCTTTGTTCTGCTCTGTCCTCTTCCTCTCCTCAGCTCTGCTCTTGAAGGCTTTATGTTGTACTAATTAAAGTCTTGTCGGCTTCAGAGGAGCAGGCATGTTGTCGACACTCCCTGAGGGGATGAAGTGGGCAAGGGGCTTCGTCACGCTGCCATCCCTCATCATCCCAAAGCCTGCCTTCCCCCCTCACTTTGTTTCTCCTGCTTGATCAGATTAGTCTGCTGGGGGACCTCTACTGACAAACGGAGCTCCTCCCCTCTCTCCTTTCTCCTCTATCCATTCAAATTCCACCATTTCATGTCATTAACTTTGTGTCTTCTCTCTCCTGTAGTTGTGTTTCCTCCTCTCTGTCTCCCTCTCTCTGTTCTCCTCTGCAGGTATCCTCCTCTTTGGAGCTGTGTATCTCCAGAGTCCAGTTACTGGTCCTACTGTGTAGTGTTTCTGCTGCTTGTTGTTGTTTTTTGTTGCCTGCTGTTCTTTTCTCTCTTCTCTTTCCACTCACCCCAACCAGTCGAGGCAGATGGCCACCCACCCTGAGCCTGGTTCTGCTGGAGGTTTCTTCCTTTAAAGGAGTTTTTCCTCTCCACTGTCTCCTGGTGCTGCTAAGTGGGGTTGTTGGGCTTTCTATATAATTCTGTATATAGTTATATTTTTAAGGTCTTAAACTTTAAACAATGTAAAGTGCCTTGAGATTACTACTGTTTTATTAAATATGGGGACTATAGGACTTCCTTCCATCTTCTTCTGCTTTATTCACCCCTGCCCTCCTCCCCTATGTCCTTTCTCCTCCCTTTTATCTCTTCACCTCTATTGTGACACCAGAGCCTTGAAGTTTGGTGTTGTGAAGATGCCAGCAGTGTGGGTAGCTCTGAAGTGCCAAAACGCCTTTGCAAAATAGAAATTCAGCCTATGTAAGATAGTGGGAAATGTTAGGTGGTTAGTGGAACGAGTCGAGGGAGGATTGTGTTGAGGAAGCTCTGTTTTTATCTTACTTCCAGGCTCATTGTTCGCTGACAACAGTCTGTGTGTTTCCCATCTCTCTGTGAGGAAATGTAGAACCTCATCAGTAAATTAGAAATTAGAAATACACCCAGACATTATTAACTAAATGTGGTACACACAATATCGACATGTTAAAGGAGAGATCGTGAATTTCAGTCGTTTAGCTCAAGTTACGACTGTGAGAGTAAGAAAAACTTAAAAAATAAAAATACAAAGTATTGTCTATACGTTAATACCATGGTCATGCATAAGCTGTGACTGGTTTTAGAATTACACTTATCCTTTACCATCTCCATGCACCAGGCAAGGAGGCAAAGTAGTGCCAGAAAACTCCACTCCGCCTGTTGGTTGTTATGGTGACCAAGCACCTGCTCAGATGGAGGGAAGGTTTGTTTCCATGGTGCAGTGATGAAACTCACCTGTACATGTTGGACACAGCAAACTAACTATAAAGGACGATAACGTAAGATCAGAATCGTTGTTGATATTGTAATTGTATTTGTTATTGGCAGCTTCTGAACCCAAATCAAAATTAGCTTAATATGCCAAGTGTGCTTACATACAAGAAATGTGATTCCAGTTTCTAGTGGCTCTCAATGTACTTATACAGTACAAATACTTACTACTATAGTACTACTGTACTACCACTACTATAACTGTATTATGTACCAACAAGTGTGATAAAATAGACACAGATGTGGAACAGAACCAAACAGCAGCGGTACCAAACTGAATACTCAGGAATAAACTAAAAAGGAGAGAAAAACCTTTAGTTAGTACTTTAAGTTAGTATTTTAAGAATCTGTATCTGCAAAGTCAATTACGTTGTTAAATACAGTAAATGTAGTCATGTAGCCAGCGTCTCTCCTCTTTTTTACCCTTATCCTGCCCTTCACACTCTCCCTCTCATCTCCTCCTCTCCGTCTCTCTGGAGGAATAATCCCCTCACTGCTCCAGATTTAAGAGACGGGAAATACCCCTCCCAAAGTCTTTGTGTCCTGAAATATGGCGGTCATTTGCCGCAGTGCAAATGCGACTTAGCAAAGGGTCATACAGTCATCAGGCTTGTTGTGTGGTTTTGGTGCTGGGCGTTGCGGATGTAGAAGATGGGATGACTGTATTATGAAGACTGAGCTGTTCAGTTTTTTGATGTACATCGACAGCAGTTATAGAAAATCAAAGACTGGAAATTTAAACCAATGCTGTTCTATGTTTGAGCCCATTTACTGCAGCTCACACACAGCTTACATCACTGGTACCCAGTTTCCTAATCAGGCAACTCTTGGTCTCACTAAATTTCTGTATAAATTAACATGCATAGACTTGTGCTGTGTTGTGTGATGCATTTAAGTGACTCTTAAAAAGTCAGTTTTGTTATGGTGTGTTCCTTCTCATAATTTCTTTAATTGTTTATGTGATGACTTTGTTCTGTTCAGACCTCTTGTTTTGTTTGTGCGTTTCCTTTTTGGGGATTGGGTCCTCTTGAAACATGAATATACTGTCCTTGAATGCCTCACAACACAGATATGGATAACGCTATACTGGACGCTATGATACTTTTTAGTGTACAGTTCATGCACAAAGGCGGTTTCTCTTTCAGAACCGTTACGGTCATACTGTCAGCTTATCGGTGACACATAAAACACTATATTGCACTAACTTGTATGCAACTGTAGTTTTGCACTTAAGTACAATTACCTATACTGAAGTATTGGTATTTACTAACCCCCCTCATAAAATTTCCAAGGAAAATTATGTATTTCATTCAACTGCATGTATCTGACAACTTCAGACATTTAGCCTTCAAATTAATAATAGAAAATATTAGAAACTGTGGGACATTATAGGTATGAAAGATACAAACAACTGGACATTTTATAGTGAGTAAAGTAACTACAAAACATTAAATATAATTAATCATAAAATATTATGTGTAAATAACTATTATAATATTAATAATATAGTGAAAATGTTTTGGATTTTTAGCCAGGTAGTTAGATTATTAACAGCTACCAACAACCTCTGTGAACTCATACTGTACACTAAAACCATGTTCTGGTAATAAAATGACAGTATTTCAGGATTTAGAGAGCGCAGTAGTTAGTGTTGATTTGTTCTGTGTGATGAGCTGCTCAGCTGTGTGTCCACCCACGCTGCCTGTCCAGGCAGGATGGAGGTGTTGCTTGTTTCTTGCAGAGAATCTCAGAGGTGAAGGAACGGTTGCAGCAGCTTCTCAGGAGATTAAAGTGAGTGGGAACGCAGGAAATGTGATGAAAGAGCTTTTAGTGAAGCTATGGCCTTTTTCAAATCAGTACTCTCACACTGACAGACTGAGAAGGTATCCTAACTGGACAATGAGAGCAATGAGAGGTGTGTTGTAGTCGTCTTCCTGTTTGTGTGCTGTTTCCTGCATCAAAGGCACAATTTATTCTTCCTGAGGCCGGTAATCTTTGTTGTCTAAAAGATGACAAAGTGTAGTGTAGTGTCTGACACGTTGTCTCTGTGAGGAAGAGCTGAACACAATCAACAAGGTGAAATGTTCACCAGAGACACAGGAGAGACTGGCAAACAGTGGAGCATGTGGCAAATGAAGAGCAGATATGTCTCTAAGGAGGTGGTGGAGACATTTACAGTCACATTTACATTTACATTTAGTCATTTATCTGACGCTTTTATCCAAAGGGACTTACAAGTGAGGAACAAGGCAACAAACAAAATCTAAGTCAAGAAGAAACAACATCAAAGCAAAGTGCTATAAAAAAAAAGTGTTTCTGTTTCAAGAGATGTGAGAATGAAAGAGTAGATTTCTTTTTTGTTTTGTTTTGTTTTGTTTTTTTTATTTAAGTGCAAAGGAAGATGATGAAGAGTTCTGTTTTCAGCAGTTTTTTAAATATTAAATTGAGGTGGCTGAGTGTGCAGAGTTCTGCAGCTCATTCCACCATCGTGGGATCACTGAGCTGAACAGTTTTCCTTGGTGTCGACTGTGTGGTGCTGGTACCACCAGACATTCACTGGTTGAGCGCAGTGGACGGGACGGGATGTAGACCTGAATGATTGAACTGAGATAAGATGGAGCTGTGGAGTTGACCACTCTGTAGGCAAGAGACAGAGCTTTGAACTTAATCCTTGCAGCCACAGGAAGCCAGTGCAAAGATCTGAAGAGCAGTGTGACATGAGACCTTTTTGGTTGATTGAAAATGAGGCGTGCTGCTGCTTTTTGGATCATCTGGAGGGGTTTGGTCGTGGATGCCGGTAACCCCATCAGTAGTGCATTGTAGTAATCCAGGCGAGATAAGATCAATGCCTGTACAATGAGTTGGGTCGTGTACTCCGACCAAATCAGAGCTAAGAGACAACTAAATTATCATCTGAATCGTGGTCTATTCGTATAAACTGTTTAAATGTTTACATTTTACTTAAAAAAAAACAAACATTAAATACACTAAATTTAGTTTTGAATATTTAGTCAAACCGTGGCCTGAATATCATGAAGCTTCAGTTAAGACGTACAGAACATGCAGAATAACCTTTTTATTTTCTATAATTTTAAAGAGGTGAGCTTGATGTGATGGGTTTGATAGAGGGGTTCTAAACGTTCAGTTAAGATCTTGGTTTTTATTCATGTTTTGGAGTTTAGGGACTTTAAAGATACAGATGACATACACTTTGCATTGTCTCTGAATGCCTCTCAACTCAGACAACCTACATTAAAAATTGCCCCTGAACGCAACACATCACAATGCAGCTGACCCACTGCCCACTATGCCAGATACAGTGTCACTTTAGCTTTTTTACGGGATAATAATGTTGTGTTATATCAGTTGATTTACATTTCTGGTCCGTCTGTGATCAGATGTAGAGCGCCGACTCTCTTCTGAAAAAGAAATAATAGTCTAATGGGAATTTTTAAGAAGTGGGTTACCTAGTTTGTCCTGTATTTAGGCTGAAGCTGTCCTTTCTTTGTTTCAGGAGAGGAATTAACTCCTCTACCTGGATATAAATCAACAGGTTAATTTTGATATACTTTATATCTTTGTTTTTAGTGGTCCCTTAACTACATAAAAGTACTTTTTATTTTTATTTTTAGTGGATGGCTGGAATTGTTGTGTGATCCCTCATTTACTGTTTTTATCTAACTCCGTGGACAAAAAATAATCAGACAGAAACAGCTGTTATCCACAGAACAAATGACTCAGTAAATTTTCACATTTTGTTAAGCAAGTTTTGTGAGAGAGTCTCTTGGTGTGATTGACTATTTTACTTACTCTTAACAGAGTTCTTCCCATATACAGTTTTAGGAATATTCTGGGCCTGAGTAAAGAACACGAGTGAATTAGCTTACAGCAGAATGTTCTTTCCAACTTGTTTAGCATAATCACTACGTGAGATGATTTTAATTTGAACTGGAGTGGAAACCAAAGTGAAAACCACCATGACTAAAGCAGAGAATTAGAGCAGTTTGATGTCATCGAAGAGCTTTAAAGGGAAGTTGGTAGAAAGTCTTGCAATCACCTGTAATTGATTCACAGCCTTCGAGCTGATCTGACTTCACCGTGAGGACGTTCACAGGCTGCTTATGAAACTCCACATGTAGATGTGTCAGTAAAATGTATAATTATGAGAAAAGACGCCACCGACTCGCTGCAGAAAAGTCTGCTAAACAGACGCCATGGCAACAGAAGGAGCTCAGACAATGGAGCTGCTGCAGAAGTTAAAAACTGCTCAGCTTTACATATATAAATATGTAAAGTATATATATGTATATATACAGTGAGGGAAAAAATTATTTGAACCCCAGTTGATTTTGTAAGTTTGCCCACTAACAATGAAATGATCAGGCTATAATTTCAATGGTAGGTTTATTTGAACAGTGAGACACAACAATGACAAAAAAAATCCAGAAAAATGCGTTTCAAAAAGAGTTATAAATTAATTTGCATTTCCATGAAGGAAATAAGTATTTGATCCCCTATCCGTCAGCAAGATCTCTAGCTCCCAGGTGGATCTTATACAGGTAACGAGCTGACATTGGCAGCCCTCTCAGCTCGTTTACCTGTATAAAAGAGACCTGTCCACAGAAGCAATCAATCAATCCAGATTCCAAACTCTTCACCATGGCCAAGACCAAAGAGCTTTCCAAGGATGTCAGGGACAAGATTGTGGACCTACACAAGGCTGGAATGGGCTACAAGACCATCGCCAAGCAGCTGGGTGAGAAGGTGACAACAGTTGGTGCAATTATTCGCAAATGGAAGAAACATAAATTAACTGCCAATCTCCCTCGGTCTGGAGCTCCATGCAAGATCTCACCTCGTGGAGTTTCAATGATAATGAGAACGGTGAGGAATCAGCCAAGAACCACTCGGGAGGAACTTGTCAATGATCTCAAGGCAGCTGGGACCATAGTCACCAAAAAAACAGTTGGTAACACACTACGCCGTGAAGGACTGAAATCCTGCTGTGCCCGCAAGGTCCCCCTGCTCAAGAAAGCCCATCTACAGGCCCGTTTGAAGTTTGCCACTGAACATCTGACTGATTCAGAGGAAGACTGGGTGAAAGTGTTGTGGTCAGATAAGACCAAAATCGAGCTCTTTGGCATCAACTCAACTCGCTGTGTTTGGAGGAGGAGGAAGGCTGCCTATGACTCCAAAAACACCATCCCCACTGTCAAATATGGAGGTGGAAACATTATGCTTTAGGGGTGTTTTTCTGCCAAGGGGACAGGACAATTGCACCGCATCAAAGGGAGGATGGATGGGGCCATGTACCGTCAAATGTTGGGTGAGAACCTCCTTCCCTCAGTCAGGGCATTGAAAAGGGTCATGGTTGGGTACTCCAGCATGACAATGATCCAAAACACACGGCTAAGGCAACAAATCACTGGCTCAAGAAGAAGCATATTAAGGTCATGGAGTGGCCTAGTCAGTCTCCAGACCTTAATCTTCTCTTTCGGCTTTTCCCATCAGGGGTCGCCACAGCAAATCATCCTTTTCCACCTCACTCTATCATGAACATCTTCTACCCTAACACTAGCCAACCTCATGTCCTCTGTTAAGACATCCATATATCTCCTCTTTGGTCGTCCTCTTGCCCTCCTGCCTGGCAGCTCCATCTCCAACATCCTTCTACCAATATACTCACTATCCCTCCTCTGCACATGTCCAAACCATCTCAGTCTGGCCTCTCTGACTTTGTCGCTAACACAGGCAACGTGAGCCGTCCCTCTGATGTACTCGTTCCTTATTCTGTCTAACCTGGTCACTCCTAAGGAGAACCTCAACATCTTCATCTCTGCTACCTCCATCTCAGCCTCTTGTCTCTTTCTCACTGCTACCGTCTCTAACCCATAGAGCAGAGCTGGTCTCACCACTGTCTTGTACACCTTTCCTTTGAGTCTTGCTGACACTCTTTTGTCACACAACACTCCTGACACTTTCCTCCACCCGCTCCAACCTGTCTGCACTCTCCTCTTCACCTCTTTTCCACACTCTCCATCACACTGAACTGTTGACCCCAAGTACTTAAACTCCTGCACCTTCTTCACCTCAGCCCCCTGTAACCTAACGCTTCTACCTGGATCCCTCTCGTTCAGACACATGTATTCTGTCTTAATACGACTGACCTTCATGCCTCTTCTTTCCAGAGCAAACCTCCACCTTTCCAGCTGTTCCTCTACCTGCTCTCTACTCTCACTGCAAATCACAATATCATTCGCAAACATCATTGTCCAGGGAGATTCCTGTCTGACCTCATCTGTCAGCCTGTCCATCAGCATAGCAAACAAGAAGGGACTCAAAGCTGATCCTTGGTGTAGTCCCACCTCCACCTTGAACTCCTCTGTCTGACCTACAGCACATCTCACCACCGTCATACTTCTCTCATACATGTCCTGAACCAGTCTGACGTACTTCTCTGCCACTCCCGACGACCTCATACAGTAAGTCTCCAGACCTTAATCCCATAGAAAATCTGTGGAGGGAGCTGAAGGTTCGAGGAGTGGGCCAAAATCCCCCCTGAGATGTGTGCAAACCTTGTGGCCAACTACAAGAAACGGCTGACCTCTGTGATTGCCAACAAAGGTTTTGCCACCAAGTACTAAAGCACGTTTTTCGAAGGGATCAAATACTTCTTTCCTTCGTGGAAATGCAAATTAATTTATAACTCTTTTTGAAACGCATTTTTCTGGATTTTTTTTGTCATTGTTGTGTCTCACTGTTCAAATACACCTACCATTGAAATTATAGACTGATCATTTCTTTGTTAGTGGGCAAACTTACAAAATCAGCTGGGGTTCAAATAATTTTTTCCCTCACTGTATATATACTTTACATATGTTGAGGTTCTAGACCAGGGACTGAGCAGAAGCTCACAAGCCCTAAAGGTTGCTGCTGCTGCAGTTTGTTTATGGCTGTTACACTGTGCGGCCTGAACCTACTTTCACATTTTCTTGTACAACAGCTCTGTCAATGACGGCCAGTCGTCCTGGCCCGGAGGCAGCAAAGCAGACCTAGATCATGACACTGCCACCACCAGAGCAACTCTGCCCTGAACACATGTTGTCCAGTGTTCTCCTCATGGTGGACTAATTTATATTAGCTTCCACCAGACAGGACTTCAGTTTCCTATATGTTACCCTAAGGTTCCCTGTGATCTCCTGCTACACAACTGCTCCTGGTGTGATCTTTGTTGGTCGGTCCTGGGCAGGGTAACAGTGGTGTTGAATGTTTCTCTATTCGTTCATGATCTGCCTGATGGTCGACTGGTGGAGTGTAGCGTCTAGAAGGGCTTTTGTAAACTTTTCAAGCCTGGTGAACATCAACGAGTCTTCGTCTTATTACTTCAGAAATCTCCTTTGTTTGAACCTTTCTTCAATGGATTTGAGAGGAAATTAGAGTAGAACTCATTGTAAGTGGTGCAAACAACAAAGACAGAGAGAGGAAAGTGCCTGTGCTAAAAACATTACGTTTATTCTTGTACACTTAGTTGTCAGTTTATTAGGTACACTAAAATTGTCCTGCTGTAAATCCACCCTGAAGGTGATCATATTCAGTTCTTGTTCAGACTGTTTCAGAGAGGTGTTGAGTCGACAGTGTGATCATTGTGGAGGCTGTAGTTTGTGCTGCTGCTGAACTCTGCTGCATTAAATTAGACATATCAACAAGACTAGATATCAGAAACAGCTCTCTGTATAAAGTAAATAAGTGATTTAAGTTTCACGTAAATATGTGATTGTCCCAGAGCACGTTTTGATTTCCATTTGAGCAGCTGTTGATTGATTTTAAACCATCCAGATAGACACAAATCCAAGTCAGAGGCACAGACACCAAACAAATGTTCACCAACAGGAGATTCAGACTTTTCCTGTAACGGAGACGTCTCGTTTTCAGAATGAAGTTTCCTGTCATCATCTCAGAGAAATGCAGATGCAGTAGCCTCGAGTGTGGAGCGACCCACTTATGATGTGTGTTTGACACAAATGAAGGCCTGAGTGTCCTACTTGCTCCTCACTGTGTGTGTCTGTGTGTAAATGGCCTGGAAGCAGCAGCCTGCTTCGTCCACTTTACTCAAATCAAAACACTGAATCACAGATTGTTTCACTCGCTCCTCACATTATCTGGGACATGACGCACTATTAGAACTAGAGTGGAAACAATCTGCAGATGGGTCAGTTCGTCCATCAGCTGCTATTTTTATAATACGTCTAATTTTTAAAAGCAGCTGTGCTGAAAATGAACTTTTTTACTCCTATAATGAAAATCTTTTTTCTTCGTGTTGGTTATTTTCTTCTTTGGTGTCCTATAGTGGTTGCAGACCTCCTTCACCACCTGCTCATTCCTTTCAACTCTCTGCTGTTTGATTCTTGGCAGGTACAGTATGACACTGTTTGCTTGAATGAACTCTTGTCCCTGTATCAGGTTTCTGCAGTTTTAAAGAAGCACCGCTCCAGTATCACAGCAATAAGCTAAACTGCAGATAGCTGAGATAGCCTTTAATACAGCTTTAAGTAGAGTTGGGTTGGCTCTATATTAAATCTAACAGCTGACCTGGTTTGAAAGTGACTGTTCACACAAACACAAACAAATGAAGAGGAGAACAAACAGAAGGAGAGATGAACCTCAGCGGCGCTGGGGGAGTTCAGGGCGATGACGTTAGCGCTGATATCACAGATCCTGCTGGGTAACAGCTGGGTCCCTGCTGCAGAGCCTGCAGCTCTCAAACACACAGTAAACTCTAAAACAAACTGAACAACATCTATTATTATTCATCAACAAACTGTTTATGAGACTGTAGATAAGCTATGTCAAACCTGTTCCTTTTCAAATTGAACATTTTGGCACAAACTGCTGCAGTCAGGTGTTTTTAAATGACCTTAACTAACTGCTGCTGTTTCTCGTGTTGATCAGCAGCCGAACTTGTCCTTTGACCTCACTCTGTATCATTAAATCACTCAGCTCTGTTGGAATAAAATCCAAATGTTTGTAGGGAGAAATGCCTAAGTAGTTACCGTAATCCAAATGTACTACAGTTCTTCTTCCTCCAGTTCAGTTTAGTTCTGTCTTTTAGCTCCAAACCACAACAAAAATAATCTCAAGGCACTTTATATAGTAATAGAAAAGTATAGAAAAACCCAGCAATGAGCAGCACTAGGCGACAGTGGAACAGAAAAACGTCCTTTAATGGAAGAAACCTCCAGCAGAACCAGGATCAAAGACTGATCCAAGCAGTAACTGGTCCGAACCCTGCAGTAATCTGTTACCAACAGTTAATTCAACATTAAGGCATCTAAATGAGTTTTAAGTAAAGGCCCTGTGGCCAGCTGACGTCTTCTGAGAGTGAAGAGCATAAGACAAAAGAGACAGAGAGGGTCATACAGGTATGAGTGAGCTATTCTACAGTACCTGTCGCCAGAACAAGTACTGTCGGACTCGAACAAGGAGCCAGAGAATCTGGATGACCGACATTTTTAATAATAAAAAAATGAATAAAAAGGGGGGAGGTCATCAAATACAAACTACTAAAACCTCACAGCTCGAGGACCTGACACAGTTCTCAGTTCCTCGTCTCACATTATGTGACCCTGACTTCAGGTCGTCACATGTCGTCTGCTCCCACGCTGCTCAGCCGCCACCTCAGGTTTGATGTTAAGACGGATCAGACTCTGAGCAGAGTGGAGTCCTGAGCTGCAGGAACTGAACTCGGCCTGTTCCAGTTCCCAGGAGGCTTTGGGCCCCTCAGCCTCTCAGATGCTTGCTCTGGTCTACCTCTCTGTCTTTGTTTGCTCCGAGTGTCAGTGGTGTTCAGGGCCTGTCTGTGTGTAGGTCAGTTACCTGTTGGAGCTAATTGGAAGAAATAGTCTTCACCTTTCGCAGCTCATTCCCATGCACACACAACACGACTGATTTTACTGATTTGATGCTGTTGTAAAGATCATCTTTAAAAATTTGAGCAGCGCGTCTCCCACGCGTTCTATTATCCGGAAAAGTGTTTTAAGTTTATATTGTCAACATGAAGTTGGTCATTTGTTGAATGGTGAATGTTCCCTGTGTAGGACTTGAGGCATCATTAGTATTTATCTGTAAACTGAATCAAATCAAATCAGCAGGTGAGAGCTGACATGCAGACTTACAAAGACAAGAAGAGGCAGGTTGTTTAATTCCATGAACTGGGAAAGAAAACGATTCATTTGCTTTATCAGGCCCAGCTTTTCTTTACTGTGTTTAGTTGTTTTAGGTGTGTGTCGTCCATACCACCGCTGCTGTTATTCACTCAGTCCTCTGTGGTGCAGCTGAGCACTAAACTTAGAGCTTAACGAACAAAATTAGATGCAATAAGACTTTAATAACCTCAGTGGGGAATCAGATCGCCACACAGCAGCGATGAAAAGACAATAAGAGCTCAGAGAATAATCAATGCAAATAATCACAGCAGCCGAAAGTGTCAGGTGGATTCAGACTCACTGCTTTGTTCATTCTGTTTGTTTCTCATCATGTTTAATGGTGATTAGATGTTTTTATCCACCCCCTGAGGTTTGAGTTAATCTCTGCACTTGTTAGTTTTCTCTGTGTGTGTTTTTGGTCTTGCACAATTAAACCAACTGTGGTATTTTAATAGAAAAGTCACCAAGGAATGAATCTTAATGGATGGAGTGGTAGGATTTTGGAGTGATGTTCTCTGTCATCCATCATTATTAAATGTTCATCTGTTCATCCCCCAGGCTCAGATCGCCTTCCTGCAGGGGGAGCGGAGAGGGCAGGAGAACCTGAAGAAGGACCTGGTGAGACGAATCAAGATGCTGGAGTACGCCCTCAAACAAGAGAGGTTAGAGTACACGTACATGTTTAAATCCTTATCTTACATTACGCCTCAACTCTAAAAACAAGTTTACAAACTGGGCTAAAACATAAAATCTTGGTTTCACTTCATAGTTCATTAACAACATGATAATAGTGGTGTAATAGCTCAGTAATAAGAGGTAATATTTCTGTAACAGGGTTGATAATAAAATAATTATCTTATTATCACGGAAATATTACTCCTTTACATTTTAATTACCTTTAGTACCTGCTATTACCTAGTAAATTTGAAATGATTACCCATGACCTTTATATTACTGAGATAATATCACTTTATTACTAAAATACTACCTCATTATTTTTTATAGGGTAGTATTTATATACAAGTTATATTTCTGAAGTATTACCCTGTTACATTATTAATTATTGAACATTACCCCTCTGTTACCTTGTTATTACTAAAGTATTAACACTATTACATTATAGTTAACCAGGTATTACCCTGCTATTATTTCTGAAGTATAACTTCACTGTTACCATGTAATAATCAACCTGTAATTATTATTTTTAAAATAAATGTTGTTGATATTTTCTCTCTAAAAAGTTATAAAATCTAAAATCAGATTTTTATTTCTCAGCAAAATAAACTACAGTGAGTTCAACATGAACATGGATCACTGATGACATCTGGAATATTTCTGACCTTTATTAGTATTAGTGTGAAACTGTCTATTAACAGAAATGCAGCTCTTTTAAAGTTAAACAAGGATTTTAATAAAATTAAAGTGACTCTGATTGATAAAAACGATCAGCTTGTCAGTGTGAAATTGATCTGTCAGCCTCAAAGAGCAGCTTATCGTCTTATGGATTTATAGGTTATAAATCACATAATCTGGACTCTGAGTGTTTGTCTGGCTGGTCTGGAAGCTGTGTGCTGCAGCTGGGTTTTAGGAAGACACATGATGTATAAAGATGTTGGCATCGCATTCACAATCATTAAAACTCCAACAAACAGCATTTAGAGCATCACAGGACACTGAAACTCTTCTCTGGAACCAGCTCTAAAAAGAACTATACTGGTGTTTCTTTACATTTTAGTGCATTCATTACATCATATCATTAGTCATATCAGTGGTCATTTTCACCCTTAGGTTTGATTCAGGTCATATTCCACATGTTTGTAGTGTTGTTGAAGATCAAATTATCTGCAGTTTGGTGCTTTTTGTAGTGAATTGGATATGAAATGCAGACCCTCATGTTTTCAGACAGCGAGCCACCACAGTCTGTGGGGGAATTTATTGTCTTCAACACAGACTAAAGAAATGAATTGTCATTTACCTTTTGCCTACCTTTGCCTTGTCATTTACTATTGTGCCATTAAAATATGTGAAATCCACTGTTCTATTTTGGTTTCATTTTAGTTATTCATTCACTGTTATGGAGAATCAGGGAAAATATATCTGGACACTGGATTTCCTTTTTGTTAGGAGGAGAATCTTCACTGACAATAGAAGAGGAGGGTCTAAAAAGATGTAATAGTCACACCTCTGCCACCACTCGAACCCCCTAAAGTGGGTCATTAAGTGTGATCGACCTGGTGCAGGTGTGAACTGGTCCTGATCTTTCTGGGATGGATGAAAGGGCAGCATGATAAATAGGAGACAGGTTGAGTCTGAGGCCTCCACCTCTGTGGATTTGCAGGGTTCCGTCACCCCACTCTCAAACCACTTGTCGTCTCTGTCCCATATGTGAACCTCACTGTCCTCATCATTGTTCAAGAACTAAAGTGGTAATGTCCGTCTGAGGTTGTGAGAAAGTTTATTAAAGTTTAGATAGAAGCTAATAATGTCTGGTCAAACTCTGAGATAACTCTGATAATTATCTGTGTGTGTTCTTCCTCAGGGCCAAATACCATAAGCTGAAATATGGGACAGAAGTGAACCAGGCAGAGTTAAAACCTCCGAGTTATGATTCAGGTGAGACTAACCTCTCTTCCTCTCTGTTCTTAATGAACTGCCACAGCTCAGTAGTCAGATGCTGGTGCTCTGCTGCTGAAACACTCGTCTGACACGCGGTTCAAAGAGCTCTGTGACTCTGCATCTTCACCAGAGCACAGAAACGTGACGGCTCAGAATCCGCTCTGCTGCTTTTTGACCACACAGCATCAACCTTGTCTGCAGAAACTGGAATTTCATGGTTTTCTGCATCAATTTGCATAAAATGTGATCTGATTCACATCTGAGTCAAAAGTATTACAAATATAATGTGTCTAAAGTAATAACACAACAAAATCTGATCTTTCATGTCTTTATTAAGAACAACCATAAAAACCTCATAGTGTTTGTTGTGCTCTTGAGGTCATTTTGACTGGTCGCCCACTTCTTGGTAGAGTGACCACAGTCCCAAACTGTCTCCATTTGTAGATTGTTGAACTGTAGACTGGTGAGTTTCTAAAGTCTTTGACATCACTTTGTAACCCTTTCCAGCTTTATGTAAATCAACAATTATTTATCGTAGATCATCTGAAAGCTCCTTTTGGGAGAAAAGTGGCTCTAGTGTACACCCTCAAAATAATTTGTGTTGGATTAAGTTAACACCTGACTCTAATTAGCTTGTTGGAGGTCATTATCCCAAGGGTTCACATACTTTTTCCACTGTTTTGAAGAAGCCTTCTCTGGATCCCTCCCTTGTGGAGAACTACAGACCAGTCTCTCTTCTTTCATTCCTGGCCAAGACTCTGGAACATGCAGCCTTCAATCAACTCTCTGACTTTCTTTCCCGGAACAACCTCCTTGATGTCAATCAGTCTGGCTTCAAGAGTGGTCACTCCACAGAGACGGCACTTCTGACTGTTTTGGAATCCCTACGGGTGGCTAAAGCTGCAGGTAAATCTTCTGTCCTTATTCTATTAGATCTATCTGCAGCCTTTGACACTGTGAACCATCAGATTCTCATGACTGCACTCTCAGACCTGGGCATCTCTGGATCAGCTCTAGCCTGGCTTCGGTCATACTTGTCCGAACGAACCTTTAAGGTATCCTGGCAGGGGCGTGTCTCTGACTCTCATAACCTCTCCACCGGTGTACCTTGGTCCTCTTCTTTTTTCAATCTATACTTCTTCTCTAGGCTCTATCATCCATTCTCATGGCTTTTCTTATCACTGCTATGCAGATGACACTCAGCTCTTCCTGTCTTTTCCGCCGGATGACTCAACTGTCTCATCTCGCATCTCTGCCTGTCTCTCTGACATCTCTGCCTGGATGAGAAAAAGACACCTTCAACTCAACATACCCAAAACTGAACTTCTAGTCTTCCCTGCCAGACCTTCAACTCAACACAACATCAGCATTAACATTGGATCTGCTGTGATTGTCTCTACTAAGTCAGCCAGAAATCTGGGGGTCATCATTGATGATCAGCTGACCTTCACAGATCACATCGCCACAGTCTCTGGGTCGGGTAGATATGCCTTCCACAATATCATAAAGATCACACCCGATCTGACGGAGTACACGACCCAACTCATTGTACAGGCGTTGATCTTATCCTGCCTGGATTACTGCAATGCACTACTGATGGGTTTACCGGCATCCACGACCAAACCCCTCCAGATGATCCAAAATGCGGCAGCACGCCTCATTTTTAATCAACCAAAAAGGTCTCATGTCACACCGCTCTTCAGATCTTTGCACTGGCTTCCGGTGGCTGCAAGGATCAAGTTCAAAGCTCTGTCTCTTGCCTACAGAGTGGTTGACTCCACAGCTCCATCTTATCTCAGTTCAATCATTCAGGTCTACATCCCCTCCCGTCCACTGCGCTCAACCAGGGAACGTCGTCTGGTGGTACCAGCACCACACAGTCGACACCAAGGAAAACTGTTCAGTTCAGTGATCCCACGATGGTGGAATGAGCTGCCTATCTCTGCACGCTCAGCCACCTCACTTTAATATTTAAAAAACTGCTGAAAACAGAACTCTTCATCATCTTCCTTTGCACTTAAAAAAAAATAAAAAATTCTACCCTTTCACTCTCACATCTCTTGAAACAGAAACACTTTTTCGATAGCACTTTGCTTTGATGTTGTTTCTTCTTGACTTAGATTTTGTTTGCTTGCCTTGTTCCTCACTTGTAAGTCGCTTTGGATAAAAGCGTCTGATAAATGATTAAATGTAAATGTAAATGTTAGTGTGAGCTTTTTATGGTTGTTCTCAATAAAGATCAGATTTTGTTGAATTATTATTTAAGACACATTATATTTGTTAATTCTCTTGACTTAGAATTGTCCTGTGACTGACACTCAAATGCTGTCTAACCTTAAACTAACTTGGTTATTAACTGATTGTAGATGTTCTTTCAACTTCATCTCATCCTATGTCACAAATAAATCTGAAGCACAACGTGGAGGAGAAGTACCTACTTCGGCAAAATCATCTCACATCTCCTCACATCCTGCTATTTAGTATTGAAAGAAGCCAGTCGACGTGATGCAGCATGTGGTCTGGTGTCTCCTGGACACCTCCCTGTGGACATATTGTGGACAGTGGAGAGAAGAACCTGTGGGAGACGAGAAACACCCTCCAGGGGTTTTTCATATCTGGGTGCATGTCAGGATCCCCAGGAGGAGCTGGAGACATGTTGGTGATTTTGTGTCTCTCCGTGTGTTTCTGTCTCAGATGAGAACGACAGTGATGTTCCCAGCCCCCCCAACAGCAGCCATCAGCTCAGCTGGAAACAAGGACGCCAGCTGCTCCGACAGTGAGTTTACACACACGAACGCACACAGACTAATTCAGACTTTCACAGTGTCATGGGACAGCAGAGTGTGTGTCAGAACAAAAAGCAGAAAACAGCAGAGTCAATCTTCTTAATGGAGATTAACACGTCTAATGAGAGTTAAACACACTAATCCGTGTGTGTGTGTGTTTCCTTTCCTCTGTCTGTTTGTGAATGAATGGATTGTGAAAAAGCACACGTCATTTCCAGCATCTACAAAGATTTAACAAATAGCTGCACCATAAATCATCTTCTTAAGTCCACTTCGAAAGGATTAACGCTTAGGGGAAGGTGGAGAATCTGATCCCCACTGTTCTCTTCAGTCACTTTAAATTAAACCATTTAATTTACAGGTTATTATCTTCTGTAACATCATTTGATGGGGTAGTTTCACCAATTTGCTGCCTGTCCTGTCATCCTTTTCCACCTCACTCTATCATGAACATCTTCTACCCTAACATTAGCCAACCTCATGTCCTCTGTTAAGACATCCATATATCTCCTCCTTGGTCGTCCTCTTGTCCTCCTGCCTGCCAGCTCCATCTCCAACATCCTTCTACCAATATACTCACTATCCCTCCTCTGAACATGTCCGAACCACCTCAGTCTGGCCTCTCTGACTTTGTCGCTAACACAGGCAACGTGAGCCGTCCCTCTGATGTACTCGTTCCTTATTCTGTCTAACCTGGTCACTCCTAAGGAGAACCTCAACATCTTCATCTCTGCTACCTCCATCTCAGCCTCTTGTCTCTTTCTCACTGCTACTGTCTCTAACCCATAGAGCAGAGCTGGTCTCACCACTGTCTTGTAGACCTTTCCTTTGAGTCTTGCTGACACTCTTCTGTCACACAACACTCCTGACACTTTCCTCCACCCGCTCCAACCCGCCTGCACTCGCCTCTTCACCTCTTTTCCACACTCCCCATCACACTGAACTGTTGACCCCAAGTACTTAAACTCCTGCACCTTCTTCACCTCAGCCCCCTGTAACCTAACATTTCTACCTTGATCCCTCTCGTTCAGACACATGTATTCTGTCTTACTACGACTGACCTTCATGCCTCTTCTTTCCAGAGCAAAGCTCCACCTTTCCAGCTGTTCCTCCACCTGCTCTCTACTCTCACTGCAAATCACAATGTCATCTGCAAACATCATTGTCCAGGGTGATTCCTGTCTGACCTCATCTGTCAGCCTGTCCATCAACATAGCAAACAAGAAGGGACTCAAAGCTGATCCTTGGTGTAGTCCCACCTCCACCTTGAACTCCTCTGTCTGACCTACAGCACATCTCACCACCGTCATACTTCTCTCATACATGTCCTGAACTAGTCTGACGTACTTCTCTGCCACTCCCGACGACCTCATACAGTACCACAGCTCCTCCCTCGGCACCCTGTCATACACCTTCTCTAAATCTACAAAGACACAATGCAGCTCCTTCTGACCATCTCTGTACTTTTCCATCAACATTCTCAAAGCAAAAATGGCATCAGTGGTGCTCTTACGGGGCATGAAACCATACTGCTGCTCACAAATCTCCACCTTCTTCCTAAGCCTGGCTTCCACTACTCTTTCCCACAGCTTCATTGTGTGGCTCATCAACTTTATTCCTCTATAGTTGCTGCAGTTCTGCGTGTCACCATTGTTCTTAAAGATCGGAACCAGAACGCTTCTCCTCCATTCCTCAGGCATCTTCTCACTCTCTAGAATCCTATTGAACAAACTGGTTAGAAACTCCACTGCTGTCTCTCCTAAGCACTTCCACACCTCCACAGGTACGTCATCAGGACCAACAGCCTTTCCACTCTTCATCCTTTTCAGAGCCTTCCTCACCTCATCCTTTCCAATCTCTGCTATTTCCTGCTCCACAACATCCACATCTTCCTCCCTTCTTTCCCTGTCATTTTCCTCGTTCATCAGCTCCTCAAAATACTCCGTCCATCTTTTCTGCACACTCTCCTGGGTTGTTAGTACCTTTCCATCTCTGTCCTTAATCACCCTTATCTGTTGCACATCCTTCCCATGCATTCCTGTACTTCCTCATTCCACCACCAAGTGTCTTTACCTTCTTTCCTCTTTCCAGATGACACACCTAGCACCTTCCTACCTGTTTCCCTGATAACCTCTGCTGTAGTCATCTGGAAGCTCATCCTGACCACCAAGAACCTGTCTCAACTTCTGTCTGAATTCCTCACAAGTTTCTTCATTCTTTAGCTTCCACCACTTGGTCTTCTTTTCTGTCTTCTCTCTCCTACCACCACTTTGCAGTCACTAACCTCTCTCAAATGACCTCGTCTACATAGGATGTAGTCCACCTGTGTACTCCTACCTCCACTTCTGTATGTCACTCTATGTTCCTCTCGCTTCTGGAAGTAAGTGTTGACTACAGCCATTTCCATCCTCTTAGCAAAGTCCACCACCATCTGTCCTTCCAGATTCCTTTCCTTTACACCAAACCTGCCCATCACCTCCTCATCACCTCTGTTGCCCTCACCAACATGCCCATTGAAGTCTGCTCCAACAACAACTCTCTCCTCTGGGGATACTCTCTATGACCTCATCAAACTCACTCCAGAATCTCTCCTTCTCTTCTAACTCACAGCCAACCTGTGGCGCATACCCACTGACTACATTCACCATCACCCCTTCAATTTCTAGCTTTATGCTCATCACCCTGTCTGAGACTCTTTTCACCTCTAGAACACTGTTCACAAACTCCCCCTTCAGGATCACTCCTACCCCGTTTCTCTTCCTATCAACACCATGGTAGAACAGTTTGTATCCTCCTCCGATACTACGGGCCTTGCTGCCCTTCCACCTTGTCTCCTGCACACACAGTACATCTACCTTCCTTCTCTCCATCAAGTCTGCCAGCTCTCTGCCTTTCCATGTCATTGTGCCAACGTTAAGAGTCCCTATTCTCAAACCTATGCTCCTGCCTTTCCCCTTCTCTCTCTGCCCACGAACCCTTCTGCCTCCCCTCTTTCTTCGACCAACAGTAGTCAAATTTCCACCGGCACCCTGTAGGTTAACAGCATCGGTGGCGGTCGTTGTTAACCCGGGCCTCGACCGATCCGGTATGAAAGTGTTATTGATGATTCGCATGGTTATTTTGGCAATTTTTACGCCGGATGCCCTTCCTGACGCAACGCTCTCTATTTATCCGGGCTTGGGACCGGCACAGAAGTCACTGGCTTGCAATCCCTGTGGCTAGATTTGATGTTTGACTGAGTCTGAATCATATAAATGTTCCAAATTAGCAAAAGCTCATCATTCTGTTCATCTGCTGTCGTTGTGAAGTATTTATATATATATGAAGAGAAGAAAAAGAAAGCCTTTAACCGTCATTTGTCACATTTACATGTTACAATGACATTTTGCATTTAACCCATCCCCTGGGGGAGCAGTGGGCAGCTGCATACAGCGCCCGGGGAGCTAGCGTGGAGTGTCTCGCTAATTTATAAATGGCTGGAGTTTGTGTCGTCAGGGGATTCACCTGTGGAAGTAAATCTGTCTTTATGAGAGCTCAACTTCAGACCCTAAACCCAGAGGTATTGGGTAATATTTACCTGTAGCCTGTAGAGTGGTTACCATGGTTACCTCTGTACTTTTTGTTTGATTTGGCTCAAATGTTGCTTAAATCATTATAATGTGATGGAGAAGAAAGAAATTAAACTGTACAGTCTGTGGAGATTTGTGTCACATGGTTAAGTTTGTCATTTACATTTCATCATGTATCAGTTGTAGCTTATAGTGGTCAGATATTTTTTAATTTTATCTACACCAGTAACCTGTGATCTGTAATTTTAGTTTATTTGTGTACGATGAACAGTGTGAGCTCTGTGAGCATGATGTCTGTCACCTCGGCAACGTTTTAATATCTCTGCTGCAGTGAACATGTGTTTTAACAGACACAACCGTTGTGTAGACGTGTGTGGTATCATGAGCACAGCTGTATTTGTGTGTGTGGTGACAGTGAATGGAGGATTGTGTGGAGACGTCGAGTCCTCCTGCGATCGCAGAGGCTGGTACAGAGGGAGGGAGGCCGACCTTCCTCTGTTTCTCTCTGTGGAAAAACACACTAGATGCTATTCAGAAAAAGTCTCCGTCCACTGAGGATAAAACTGCTCGGTGAGACACTGCTCTCAGGTCAGCAGTGTCCGGCTCATCTGGTGTCCCAGCGTGAAGGTAAAGTAGAGTTTTCCAGAGTAGAGAGAAGCTTCTTTTGAGTTTTTATTGGTTCTGTTTAAAGGGAATTCTGCAGATTTTAAAAAAGGAAACTTTGCTTCAGGGTGTTGTTGTCAGAATTTGTGATTTGTGCATCACTGTCACTGAAAATGTGAAATCAGCCAGAAAAGAATAGAATTTGTGTGACTGATATAAAATCAACTGCTCCATTGACAATAAACTGTGCTTTGACTTCATGCACAAATCGCTACTGCTATTTGGCTCGACAAATAAAAAAAACAACCAATGTTTGACTCTGTTCGAGTTCTTGTGCCTTTAATGCATCTCAGTTTTTCTTGTACTTCAGGTGAACTGTGTCTAACTTGGTGGCATTGCCCTTTAAGGATGCTGAACTGTTAAAATAACTGTGGTGTTGTGTAGCTCAGGAACCCATGGGTCGGACTAACAGAGTCTGAGAAGTCCTTTCCAGAGAAGGATGACCACTGAAGCCACAGTCAGTCAGGCCTTATAGCATGGTTCGAAGAAGCCAAACAGGATCTACAAGACAAAGACTCTCTGGTCTAATGACCCAAAACTTTTAGAGCAGAACTCCTGCATCATTCCTTGTGAACTGAAGGCTCTGCTCATGAAGTGATAACTGTACACCCCCCCAGTGAAGCATGTTGGTGGCAGCATCATGATACGTTGACCTTATTGATCTCATGAGGAAATTGTTGCTAGAACAAAGATGCTGGTTCTACTATAGCATTTCAGTGTCTCCATGTGTTACATGTGTCCTGGAGGAACCGGGATCAAACCATCAAGGCTGCTTTATTTTATTTGCATTTATGACTAGCCAAAGGCTATTAAAATGAGTTCTAAGGGAACTTGATTCATTTTTAAGTATTGACTATGTGCGGGTCTGTGCCATAACATGTTACCAACAAAACTCCTCCAGTATGAAAATAAACTGTATGTAGTGATGTTGTGCAATTGTTACTACATATAAACTCTCTGACCTGGTTCGTGTTTTGTCCTCCCTCAGATACCTGCAGGAGGTGGGGTACACAGACACCATCCTGGATGTGAAGTCTCAGAGGGTGAGAGCGCTGCTCGGTCTTACCGGTGACTCAGGGGAGAAACCTTCAGAGAAGAAGGCCGAGCCCATGGTGAACGGCACCGAACCGTCCTCTCTGAAGGACAGCGGCATGGTCAGGTACAATGTGACATAGTGATGTTAACGTGAGAGGAAAAGGTGGATGTCGTAATGATGTCGTTTTGCTTTCTACCAACCATACCTGACCATACGGGGTTTGTGAGGAAGACAAGACGTGTTTTGTGTGTAAAATACTTGACATTCGTGTTTAGAGCTGCATATCGTAGCTCATGTAGAGTATGAAACAACACGGTAACACTTTATGAAAAGATGGTTAGTTCATGTCTTCAACAGCTTCATGAACTTTCAGGACTATATAAGAATTTACAGGATCTCAGTCTAATTAACTCATCACAAGCATCACTTCATCATGTTTGTGCCCTTCAGATTTAATGTTGACCGTCTGATGATATGTTCAGTGAGATGGAAAAATCTACTTAACAAGTGAATATTTCACAGTTTCATGTGTGAAATCTCTGGCACACTTTATAAATTATAATATTAGTCTGTTAATTTGGCCTCAGAGCTGCAACAGAGTTTAGACTTAATAAAGACTTAATAAATCCACAAAGTTATCTTTATTACACCTCAAATTCAAAAGCCTGTTTAATATAAACTGTAAAACAGGCAACAGGGAACCTACAGCCGGTACAGTCATAGCCCGTCATTACGTGTTATTTTCATTTACACGTGGATAATTGTTCTTTTTCTCATCTCACTGCTCGAACCACCAGGGTCACCTCATTTCTTTCCTGTTTCTTTCCAGTAAACCCGACATGTCCGACTCTGCCACCGTGTTGGAGGCCTTTAAGTTCATAGAGAGCGCTGCAGCAGAGTTCAGCGATGAAGACGAGGATGAGGACAGTGAAGAAAGGGACAAAACCATCCTGGACCTGGCTGCAGTAAGACCTGACACATATTAAAACACACACACATTCACTCACTGTGGATTATTTAAAGCTGCATTCTGGGCAGTAGGGCTCATTCTTCATAGACCGAAATATCTGGATATATTGATTTGTTTGTTTATTACATATTTAGTTTGTGTGTGAACTTTAGTCTTGTCTTTGTGAGACACAGTTGTCTCTAATTTTGTTACAGATGGTGAGGAAGAAACAATCGTCCACTCCGTCTTCCACGACCTCTGACCTCAGTGACGACCCTGACACGGAGGAGGCCCTGAAAGGTTTTGATTTTTTGGCGAGTCCAGATGAGTTGGACGGATCTCCTGAGTCCAGGAGTGGAGAGGACAGCGGAGAGTGGGGTAAGACGAGAGAACACTAATTTAGATTAAGGTTTTTAACTGGTTCATACTCTGTAGTTAGTGTCATGTTTGTCTTGTTTAAACCTCTCTGGGACTCCAGGGCACCTAATTCAACTATTCAAAAGCTGCTTGGATTTTAACCTTTTCTAAATAATTACAAAAGTAAAAACTAAGAGGACCTAATATAGTGCCATGTGGAACTTAACTTCAGGCCAAAACTAGTTTCTGCATAATTTTGTTTGTTACAGTCCATTAATTACAACTTTGTATCCATTAAATACCACTGATGACCATGTACAAAAACCTCCCATTAGTTATTGAGACATTTCCAGACTAGTGCATTCAGTCCACCACAAAAACCAGTGTTAAAAAATTCAGGTCCTTGTTTGGTAGTTGACGTCCAGGTTGTTTGTACGAAACCAACAAACAACAACAAACACATTAAAACTAATTAAACCAGATGAGTTTTTGAATGCTGCTCCTGCATCTACACACTTCCTCTCTATATATAAAACCCTCTTTACAAAACAAAGTTCCCAGCTGGTGACCTGGCTGCCCCCGCAGTTTACACAAAATCCTCCTTTTTCTACTGTTACTTAGCAACACATTCAGTGTCATTCGACCAATGACAAAAAGCATCCCCACGCAGTTCGTGATTCAACACTTCACAGTCCAGAGAGTTGTAAAGGAGTGCTGACTCAATGCAGCAGATCTCACCGCATACACTCAGTTGTCACGGCACCAAAGAGAGAGGATTTAGCTTTTCCTAATTTGAGAATCAGTATGTTTTTATTTTCAGCTGTGGGTTTCACCTGGTCTGGTAATAACAGCAGGTGGGCACTCCCACACAGAAAAGGGCAGTTTAAGCAGTGTCTGTGTTCTGCTGCATGATGTTCTGTTATGAAACACATTTGTCATTTCTGACTCCTTCTCTTCTTGAACCCACGCCACCTCCACCACCAAACTCGCCACCTGCCCTGAGCTACAGAAACCATGATGAAATCCATTATTTCTTTTTAGCTCGCTGTTAAAATGGAGGATGTCATTCCTGCACACTCAGTGACTCCTGCATCTTTCTCATCCCTGGATGTCCTCATGGATTCTTTGACCATCTGCAGACATTTTGTGCAGCTTTTGATTTTCACTATTGTGTCAATCATCAGAAAAACTATCCAGCCAATGCAACCTGAACTAAAATAGTGCTAAAAGCTAAAGACAATGTGTCTTTATTTTTCATTTTAACAGTAGAAATGCAATTATATTTAAAAACTATAAAAGGCCCAGAACCACCAGGTTTATCAGAGTCAAGTTGGTGTATATGTACTGTACAGCGTCCCGACACTTACTCCAGGTTTCTGCCCCACATTCCTTCTCCTCCTCTTCTTACTGGCCTGTAGAGAAGGAAGAACCGTCTCCTCTGGGTGAAATGGCCTGGGACGTGGACCAGGGACTGATAGCCCAGCTGAAGGAGCAGTACAGGAAGGAACGCAAGGGCAAGAAGGGGGTGAAGAGTAAGTCCAGCACCAGGCTGAATCCTCTCTCCTCACTCTGTTTGTCTCTGTGTCGATGAATTCTGCAGTTCACCAAACAGCAGCTGACACATTTCATCGGTTTCTTTATTTCTCTTCAGGCTGTTTTTAAGGTTTTATTTTCCTTCACCTTCTTAGTTGGTTTCTCTGCAGAGCTGCTGCTGCTGCATTTACAATCCTCTTCTGGTTTCTTTCCTACTGCTGTGGTCTTCTTTGCCCGTTGTTCATTTCTGTCCTAAAGACTCTTCTGCCTCCATGTTTCCATGGTTTCTTCTTCTGACCTCTTCTGTTTGTTTCTCATCTTTTCCTCTTTTGTTTCAACCCCTTCATCACTGTCCTCCTCCTCTTCCTCCAGGACCAAATAGGTCTAAGCTGCAGGACATGCTGGCAAACCTACGGGACGCTGAGGACATTCCCTCCATGCAGCCCCCTGTGACACCCCCCTCGCGGCCCAGCGTGCCCAGACTCAATGAGCATGAAGTGGGACGCCCAGATGACGGTAGCCTGCCTTCGTTATGTCATCCGATGAATTAATCACCAATCATATTCATCCAGGGTTTTAACCTCAGTGGTGGAGCTTCATGAAGCGGGTTTGAAAACACAGTCTGGTTTTTCTGTGTCGCCCCTGTAGAGGCGATGACGTTCCTGCCGTCAACTGGGAAGTCGTTCATACTGGGCAGAGTGGACGAGGCGGTTTCTAACGAGCTCGGACTGGGAGAACTTGCTGGGCTGACCGTGGCCAACGAGGCCGACAGTCTGGCATACGACGTGAGTGAAACGAAGGTTTCTGGTGGATTTCAGGCAGAATTTATTTATGTGTCTTTAGCGGTCGAACTATATCAGGAAAACCAAGTAAAACCTTACTCATAAAAGACTTTTCAGAATCAGAATTCCAGAGTTTACAGACCCAGAACAAATATGTCTTAGTGTTTCCACGTTATTCCTCATGTGACCTAAATATTGAAAGTTATATAATAACCCAAATTTCTGGTTATTTCCAAGCTGTAAGTTCTTTATCCATAATGTATTAAAATCCACTCGTGCAGCAGATGGTCAGTATTTCAGAGAGGTTCTACGGGAGAAACACTGAGTCACCAGGTGTGTTGTAACCTGTCAGGACTCCCTCCATCAGATCACTAATAACAAAGACGCTCTGAGGAAGACCTGGAACCCAAAGTTCACCCTGCGGAGCCACTTTGATTCCGTTCGGGGTCTGGCCTTTCACCCGGTGGAGCCGGTCCTGGTCACCGCCTCGGAGGATCACACCCTCAAACTGTGGAACCTCCAGAAGACGGCACCAGCCAAGAAGTGAGGGAAAATATGAATGATTTATTAGAACTAAATGTTAGAGACGATCTACACGTGATCCTCGTACTTGGTGCACATCTATCTAGATAAACTTCGATTTGAAGTTGGATTTTCGATATTTCTTTTTCATATTACAGCAGGATTTTTTGATGCCACATTTTTTCTAGTTAATACAGACTCTTTATTCTTCCAGATGTGCTGCTTTAGACGTGGAGCCGATCTACACGTTCAGGGCCCACAGGTGAGAAAACGGCTCTGACACAGTTCTCGGCTGGAATCAAACCTCGGATTGTTGTTATCAGTCAAGAACAGAGAGTGATTTGGAGTTATATATGTTGATAAGGGAGTAAATTCCGATATTGTGCCTTCCCTGTAGCGGTGCTGTGCTATGTGTCACCATGAGCTCGAGTGGTGAGCAGTGCTTTAGTGGGGGGGTGGACGGCACCATTCAGAGCTGGAACACCCCCAACCCCAACATCGACCCCTACGACTCGTACGGTACGTTTGGACGTTACACTGATGGAGGGTAGAGAGAGAGTTGATGGACTGAAACATAAACAGACTAGAGGACGAACCTAAACACACTTTCTTTTTCGTGTCACTCACACTCTCCTGGCTGCAGAGCCCTCAGTCCTGCGGGGGGCGCTGTGCGGTCACACAGACTCGGTGTGGGGTCTGGTCTACAGCTCGGCTCACCACCGACTCCTCTCCTGCTCGGCTGATGGGACGGTCCGGCTCTGGAACGCCGCCAACACGTCGCCGTCTCTTGCTGTGTTCAACGAGAGAGGAGGTGAGAAACGAGTGGTCGGTGTACGAGCTAAAGTTGAAACTAATAATAATTCAAATAAAGTAGGAGGTGATACAAACATATAATTTAATATTACAAACATTAGGTGTAAATGATAATTAATCACCGTCAGTGATTCACATCATCACTAAATAACCTGTGACCTGTGACCCTTCAGAGTTGGGGGTACCGACCTCCGTGGACATGGTGAGCAGCGAGCCCGCCCACATGGTGACGTCGTTCAGCACCGGACACATCGGGCTCTTCAGCATGGAGACGCAGCAACTCGTCCTGAAGCTGGAGTCCGCCGGACCACCAGGTAAATCTGCTGACCAATCACAAACCCAGACTAACGCAGGTGTTCTCTGTGTTCAGGACCTGGTCTTGTTTGTGTGTTACTGATTTTCAGTAGTGGTTGAATGGATACATTTTTATTTGTACTTAAGTATCTGTAGAAAGTAGACGGAGTGATTCTGAGTCTGCACAGGAGATGAAGAAACGTCACCTGGACTTCTTTTTCTTTCATCACACCAACCGACAGACACGTCGATCTTCAGCTGTCGACTTGATGCGTGTTACAGGAATCGTCTCTCTCTAAGTGCTCACAGTCTGAACGCTGCAGGTATTAAATGCTAATGTTGTCCTTTCTTCCCTCTTCCCCCGCACAGAATCTCCCTGCAAGATCAACAAAGTGCTGAGTCATCCCACGCTGCCAATCACCATCACGGCTCAGGAGGACCGGCACATCCAGTTCTTCGACAATAACACAGGTACAAGTTCCACCGACTTCACATCAGTAGTCACAGAGAGGAGCAGAGCTCGGAATATTCCAGCAGAAATACTCTGTTACATACATGTAGTGGAGTTAAAGTGGGAGACATTTACTTTGTTAGTTAGTTAGTTTCCTCCACAGATATTTGAATCATGTCAACGTCACACGTTGGAAAAATAATTTTTATAAAACTTGTGATGACACGTTCACAAATACTTCAATAAGTCCTGATGTGGTTTTTACTGAAACTGTGTCTGAAACTGAAGGGAAACTGATCCACTCCATGGTCGCCCACCTGGACTCTGTGACGAGTCTCGCTGTGGATCCAAACGGACTGTACCTCATGTCTGGAAGTACGTTTTCATCCTCTCACACATTTTTGTATAAATGTATTTAAGGTAAATGGAAGTTTTAACCTCTTTATTAATCTTAGACAAGATTCAGACATAAAACACACATACGATGCTGAAACCAAAAGAATAAACAGGAACTTTACATCATCACATTTCTATTTGTGCTTTTAACTAAAATGCTCCACAGCTGTTCATGCCCCCCCACCCCCACCCGGGTTGATTTCTGACACTGCTGATCGTCTGACTTGAACTTCTGTCTCTGTCTCCAGGTCACGACTGCTCCATCCGTCTGTGGAACATGGAGAGTAAAACGTGCATCCAGGAGTTCACCGCCCACCGTAAGAAGTTTGAGGAGTCGATCCACGACGTGGCGTTCCACCCCACCAAGTGCTACATCGGCAGCGCCGGGGCCGATGCGCTCGCCAAGGTCTTCGTATGACCTGAACGCAGCAGCTGACTGTGGAGCGCTGAAGTGTCCCAGTGGACGGTGCAGAAACCCTAGAGCGGCCCTTTAATATTAGTCGAATACGTGTCCCCGCCCCTTTCCAGGACTCGGGCTGGCCTGGGTCCAAAAACAAACAAACCTCAAGATGAGATGATGAATGAAAGCAAAAAAGAAAGAAACCCTCTGTACATGATCCTGAAGCTTTCTGTTTTCTTCAGCAGGTAAACATCAGAGCTCCACCTGTCTCCACCACCTCCAACAGTAACACTCGTTACGTTAAACACTCATTAAAGATTCGTCATGATAATGTGCCTTTTTTCTGCAGAGCATAAGTTCCTTTAGGTGTCAGAGATCAGAAGGACTCATACAGGACCTGGTCTTGGATTTCAGTTAAGTTGCTGTGATTTTTATTCCTTCTTGCCCTAAAACAACTTTAGAAGAAGACGACTTGGATTAGTCTGGTTTTTGGAGAGCGGTCAGGACGAGGGCAAAGTTTCAACCTGAGAACAGAGAGGGAGAGAAAAGGTCAAAAACCTGAGCTGCTGCAGGTTCTTGCTCAAGGGCACTCTGATAGGGACAGGACGTCTCTGTCACACGTGAAGAGTTTTATTTCTAAAAGAGACGGTTCTGAACACACGGATCACTGATCTGAGACGTCATCTGTTACTGTTGTATTGCAGTTCTCAGTAGTATTACTAGTAGTATTACTCGGCACCGTGGAGGCTGCCTGTACTCGTAGGGCTGACACACATCAAGCAGACGTCAGAGAACTAGAGGAGACTCAGTCCAACTGCTGTGTCGCCTTCATCTGGGCCAAAAAGTGTCACTAGTGAATAACTGTGTGTATCAGCAGGTGGCCGTAGATCGTATTCATCATTTAAACAGTAGTAGAAGAAGAAAGGTTGCAGATAAACAAATAGTAAACAACGGGCGACTGACCTTTGACACACTGTAAAAACTGGACGGACGCTCACTGACCGTCAGCTGGAGCCCTCAGCCTGTACATTCTGCAGTCGGTGGTTTGTTCAGTTGAACACACACTGACCTCAGACAGCAGGAAGACGAAGAAATGAAAAAATGGAACAAGAACAGAACCAAAGATGGAAAATTCACCCAAACAGTTCCAACTTACTGTCAGTGCACACAGAGCTGCAGAGCCTCACATCAACATTCACTTCTCCTTACATGTGTGGGTAACGGTGGGACTAGCTGTGCTGTCGGTCACCAACCGGCCCTAAAGAGCAGAGGTGTTAGAGTGGACAGGTTCAGCTGCGTCCTCCTGGTTCCCTCCTCACCACAGAAACACCCTTGGTTCAGCACTACAGAGGAGACAAAGTCGTTTTGAAATGAAACCCTTCAGAGTGTCTGGAGACCACGGTGCTGGGACGTGTAACTGTAAAATACTGGAGTGGACCAGGCACGGGTCCCGACCAAATCAGACACTTCACAATCACAAAATGTCGACACCACAGAGACACAAACGGCCACAGGTGGTGTGGCTTCTTGGGTTGTTGTGGTTTTGTGTCTCTCAGTGTCGGGACTCTCTGCTGAGTCCTAATTTGTCTCCAACTGGAAAAATTAACTGGAATATTTCAGCTTTGAGCTTTTGCCTGATTAGTTTCTGTTTTTAAGTTTTTTTTCCTTTGTTAAATATTTGATTGACTCTTTACATTCACTAGTTTTGCTCAGCATCGTGGTGACGAGGCTCGATCTGAAAACCTGCTGCTGTTTGTTGTGTATTTATGAAACTGCTGCAGTTTCTGATCACATCCAGGTTTTATTCAGAATTTAAAATGCCAAATTTAAGCCAAAAGATTAAAGTGAGTCGACGAGATGCTTCCTACTAAACCTGACGGATGTTGTTGTTAATGCTAATTAGCTTGTCTTGTTGTAGAATAACAATAGTCTCGATGCCACAAACCTCTCATCCCTATAGATTTGTACCTGCTTTCTATGCTGACTGCCTGGAAATATTGTATTTTGTGTAATTATCTGGAGCAGTTACTAGTTTTTTAAACGACTCTTTGTGTTTGGTGGCAGACTTGTAAGATACAGGTAGATCAGTTTTTTATTCTCTGTTTTACTTGAAAAGTGACGTTAATTCCTGGGGGTGTGGGGGGGTTCTGCTGGTGTTATTAGACATTCGTATACACGACTTCACCTGTCGGCACTACATAACCCTTTTTATTTTTGCTTTTTACCAAATGGTTGGAAATGAGTTTTTGTTTCTTGGTGTAAAAAGGGGGAAACATACTTGTACAGTTTTTAAGTATTAAAGCAGATCTATTTATTAAGCTGGTGTAGAGGGTAAATTAAGGGAACTTTAAACTGCCAAGTGGAAGAGATAATTTATAAGATCAAATATTATTTGTGCAACATACACCAAGTTCATAGCTGCAGTTTAAAGTCAGCCTTCCTGTACAATTATGTAAAAAATGAATGGAGTCTGGTTTTTGAGTCACTCATGGTGTATTTCTGCTGAAGCATAATTTAAGCATGGCTGGAGGGACGAAGCAGAGAGCAGCATACTGTGGACACTCCTGTATAACAAACCCAATCTCCTCCAGCTTCTAATCTGTAAAGTTAGCTACGTGTATCCCCTGCCTGCAGTAATGCAGCAAAAATAATTATTTAAGACGTTTCAGTCGTCATTCCCTCAGTTGTATAGTCACAGAAAACACTGGAACTGTGCTTTAAGTGACAGAATCAGATGTGTGATCATTTTTGATGGAGTCTGGTTAAGCTTCACTGCTAAAGCTCATAAAGCAGAAGCATTTCAGAGTTTGTATAATTACAGTTTATTGGAGCTGAAAATGCAAATAAATATTTTATATTTTATGCTCTGATAAAATAAATATTATTGGAATAAGGATTCATTAAGAACCAAACTCAGTAAATGACACCACACTCTATTAACTTTTTATTTAATTTTCAGAGCAGTGAAACCACAGCTGTTTATTTCATTATGAAACCACAGCAGGAAACGTCAAGAGTAACACTAGCTGGTAGTGATGGAGGCAGCTCACAAACTATTTTCACATGAATATTTTCTCATCTTCAGCAGCCAAACACAGAACTGGACCTGAGTGAAACGTCAGGGTCCAGTTAGCCTGTAAATTATTTAATTGTTCTTTAATGTGTAAACTGTTAAAGAGAGATTATAGAAGCTAATGAGGCTGTACGTGAAGTACGTCCAGGTGTTGTTTTTTCCATGTTTCATTTTTAAAATGGGAGACTGACAAATTTATCAGTAACAACAATAAAGGAATTTGTTGGATATCATGATGGGGATGTTTCATCAGTGGTTGTCTAATTAACACAACATGTCAACACTATTAACACTTTAGTATGAAAGAAATAAAAACATAAAAACAGGTTAATAGTATACATGATGTAATTATACTGATGAACATTTACTTCAATATTTCTCTGGAGATATGGAAAAATTAGTCCACTGGGCACAGAGAGGTAAAATTAAAAATGGTACTTTTACATGCAGTAAAGCACATATTTAGGTACGTACTTTCAGTTTTACTTGAATGTTGTGTTTGTGAACATCTGACACCTCCGCTGGAAGTGGCTTTGGTCCCAGGAGGAATGTGCACTGGATTAATTTGGCCCTTACTTTAAGAATGAATAACTTAAATATATATGTGTGTGTAAAATCAAATAAACTACTTAATAAATTTGAAGACGTTTTATTTATAACAAAAAGAAAAAGCAGCTTCAGCAGCTGTAGGTGCAGTTCGACTGTGTCCCGCCGGTGGCGCTGTTCAACCTGTAACATGTTGCTTCCGCTGTTTTGAACTTCAGTAGAAGAAGAAGCAGCGAGCTGCTGTAAACAAAGCTGAAATCCGCCGTGAGTCTGTTAAACAGATCAAAGTGCTTCAAGTGGTGAGAAGACATGAACATTAATACACCTGAATAACGCCGAAGTGAGTGGAAATGTTGTTGTTGTTTTACTAAACTGTCGAATGATGGAAGAGAAATTTAAATAAACTTAGTGGTGAATGTTTCAGTGGGTTAGCCAACGAACTAGCATCAACATGCTAAAGATAACACTGACAAGTTCTTTACTAACTTTTTATTTTACACTCCAGTGTTTTGTATATTTATTTTTCTCAACCCTTTGGTAGTTAACAGTCATGATGTGTAACTGTTCAGCAAACTGACAGGTGAAAACGAGGTTGATGATACGTGGCTGGCTTTGTCTAACGTTAGCTTAACAACATTAAAAAACCTGCAGATTTTAAATGGAGTTTGGTCTTGGCTCTCTTCAGAGTCTGAATGTCACATACATTCTCAGCAGCCCTCGCCAGACTCACTCCGGTCCCACTGGCAGCGGTTCGGTCCGGTCCTGGAGCTGCAATGACCCGGTCTGCGGTCTGACTGAAGATAATGGCTGCAGAGCTTTTTCCCACTAAGAAGCTGGTTCCCTCCGCCTCAGTCAGCAGCACCACGTCGATCCAGCAGTACCAGCAGCAGAACCTGACCAACAACAACACAACCACCGCCTCCGCCGCCACAGCACAGGGCTGCTGCAACTGGCAGGGCCTGTACCCGACCATCCGGGAGAGGTGAGTGTGTACCACACAAAACTGCAGGTGAAGACGAGCTGTGGAGGCTCACAGGTGATGTTCGGCTTTAAAGTTCAGTGTTTCCAACCTCACATTTACATTTAGTCATTTATCAGACACTTTTATCCAAAGCGACTTCCAAGTGAGGTACAAGGCAAAGGCAGGCTTCAGAAAGTGTTGTCCCATATGATGAAGTATCTCTGGTTGCAGAAGTCTGAAACAACCCCGGTTATATTCAGTAAAATCTTGATTTAGTGGAAACAGGATTATTCAAAGCTTCTATGAGTCGTTGGAGACTTTTGTAACTAGAGATGCTCCAGTTTAGTATCATTAAATCAACAACAGATGTCTCCTCCGGGATAATAAACACTGAGTTTTCTTTTCTGACACTAACAGTTGGTGAATTCTCTGTCATTGCAGGAATTCAGTCATGTTCAACAATGAGATGATGGCAGATGTTCACTTTGTTGTCGGGCCGCCCGGCGGGACACAGCGAGTACCAGGACACAAGGTGAAAATCCAGAACGTCCAGCTGCAGTAAAATACACAGAAGTTACTAAGTTGAATGTTTCAGGGTTCCTGAAGCTTCGTGTTGTTGTGCTGTCTCTTCTGCTCTGTCAGTATGTCCTGGCTGTCGGCAGCTCCGTGTTCCACGCCATGTTCTATGGAGAACTGGCCGAGGATCAAGACGAGATCCGGATCCCTGACGTGGAACCTCCCTCATTCCTGGCCATGTTGAAGTATGTCAACCTCTGGTAGATTCATTCTGAACATCCACATACGGTCGACTTCGAGTGTTTGGGACAAACATCCATCTTTTATTTATTTACAGTTTGAGATTTGGAATTTAACTCACATGGTTTTGAAAGTAAAAACTGTTCTTAGAGAGTATCACCAGAGAAGATCCCTCACTTCACTCAGTTCATGTTCCAAACATCGTGGTTCCCCGAACACCAGTAGAACCAGTAGAATGTGTTTTGTGGTTTCTGTCTCCTCAGGTACATCTACTGTGATGAGATCGACCTGTGTGCGGACACGGTGCTTGCCACCCTTTACGCTGCCAAAAAGTACATCGTGCCTCACCTGGCTCGGGCCTGCGTCAACTTCCTGGAGACCAGCCTGAGCGCCAAGAACGCCTGCGTGCTGCTGTCTCAGAGCTGCCTGTTCGAGGAGCCCGACCTGACGCAGCGCTGCTGGGAGGTGATTGACGCTCAGGCCGAGCTCGCGCTGCGCTCTGAAGGCTTCTGTGACATCGACTCCCAGACGCTGGAGAGCATCCTGCGGCGGGAGACGCTCAACGCTAAAGAGATGGTCGTGTTCGAGGCGGCGCTGAACTGGGCTGAGGCCGAGTGCCAGCGTCAAGACCTGTCGCCGACCATCGAGAACAAGCGGCTGGTGCTGGGGAAGGCCATCTACCTGATCCGCATTCCCACCATGGCGCTGGAGGACTTTGCCAATGGGGCAGCACAGTCTGGTGTGCTCACACTCAACGAGACCAATGACATCTTCCTGTGGTACACCGCTGCCAAGAAGCCCGACCTCTTGTTCTGCACCAAACCCCGTAAAGGCCTGTCGCCGCAGCGCTGCCACCGCTTCCAGTCCTGCGCCTACAGGAGCAACCAGTGGCGGTACCGAGGCCGCTGTGACAGCATCCAGTTCGCCGTGGACAAACGCGTCTTCATTGCTGGCTTCGGCCTCTACGGCTCCAGCTGCGGCTCGGCCGAGTACAGCGCCAAGATCGAGCTGAAGCGCCAGGGCGTGCCCATGGCCCAGAGGATCATCAAGTACTTCTCAGACGGATCCAGCAGCACATTCCCAGTCTGGTTCGAGTACCCGGTGCAGATCGAGCCCGACACCTTCTACACCGCCAGCGTGGTGCTGGACGGGAATGAGCTCAGCTACTTTGGCCAGGAGGGAATGACAGAGGTGCAGTGTGGGAAAGTGACCTTCCAGTTCCAGTGCTCCTCAGACAGCACCAACGGCACCGGAGTGCAGGGCGGCCAGATCCCAGAACTCATCTTCTACGCCTGAGCCGGAGCAAGAGGGAGGACGCCACAGAGATTTCAGCTTCACTGCCATGTAGAGTTTAAACTGTGGGACGGGGGGGGGGGACCTGAAGACAGTCTGGGTCAAACACAGAGTCTGAATCCTCACATTCCTTTTGTTTTTCTTTCCCCTTCAGCAGGTTTAGATCTGGTCTAAGGGTGTGTGTGTGTGTGTGTGTGTGTGTGTGTGTGTGTGTGTGTCACTGATCATGAACTGTTTCTGTTGGTGGAGCTCTGTGGCAGAGGAAGAACAGATTTCAGACCTTCAGCTTTGGTTGAAATCTGATTAAATTAATAAAGATGTTAAAACACAAAACTATTTTTTAGAGAAACTTTCTTTTGGAGATTTGAAGAGAAGCTGACTGAACCTCCTGTGATCCAGCAGTGCAGAGATGTTGACTCGTACAGCATTATATATATATATATATATATATATATATATATGCTCTGCTGCACCATCCCCTGAAGGAAACATCTCTGCACTGCTGGCTCTAAAAAATGGGAATTAATCAGTTATTAAATATTTTTTTCTCTGTTGACAATTTTCTTTTTTTTTATGTTCAAAAGCTTCAAAAAAATGTTCAGCTCTAAAGTATAAAACTGACGTGTTAACGTGATCAGACACTACGTCTCTCAGTGATTTCCTCCTCTGCTGCCCTGTTGGTCGAAACATTCCTGTTGTTGGTGAAGAATCTAAAACTTAACAAAGCACTAAGACGGATTTTCTCACCTGTGCAGGTGTTTAACTTTTACATTTTACACTCTTGTGAGATTTATACACGACTTCAGATTGTCTGGTGCTCTGTGGTGTCTCTGGACCGATTCTGCGATGAAAGGTCAGAATTAAAGGTGCATTTCACCCATAATTCACCAGGAACCTGTGCAGCCTGCAGCAGAGCAGGTTTGAACTTGAAGTGATTTTTTTGTTTCTGCACCGTTATCTGTTGTGCTTTTATTTTGAAAATCATTACATCCTGTCTGTACCACGTCTTGATTTGTTCGTTTATTGTTTCATTAATGTTTAAATATGTTTCAGTGAAGCACTACTTCATCAGATCTCTCTGAACATAGTCAACAAACTGTTTTATATTGGGAAATGTATTTTTGGTTGTTTTTGTTTCCTGTTGTCTGATTCCAACCAGAATGTGCAGTTAGTCTGTGGCCTTATCAACGTGTTGTGACTCATTTGGAAATAAAAGGTTCAATATCTCTGTTCAGGTTGTGTGACTGTTTTTAAGGCTCCAGAGCTGCAGCACCACACTCAGAAAACTCCAACCACTCCTACTGTCTGTCCTATTTTACACTAAAGAGTGAATATTCCGAACTGTGCAGGAACTGGTTCTTTTTACTTTCTATTATGAGCAGCACAGAAAATGATCACTGAAGTATTGTGACATTGAAAAATCACTAAAAACCTGAAGATTCTCAGGCGAGTTCTGAAAATTCGTGCCTCAGTTCCGCTTCCGGTTCTCATTACCCGAACCGGAACTTGTAGCTCTGACATCTTTTTTCGTTTTTATGAGATAATTAGAAATTATTCTAAGATCCAGTCCACACTGGTCTGGATTCTAACTAGTCTGGATTCTAACTGGTCTGGATTCTAACTGGTCTGGATTCTAACTGGTCTGGATTCTAACTGGTCTGGATTCTAACTGGTTTGGATTCTAACTAGTCTGGATTCTAACTGGTTTGAATTCTAACTGGTTTGAATTCTAACTGGTTTGGATTCTAACTGGTTTGAATTCTAACTGGTTTGGATTCTAACTGGTCTGGATTCTAACTGGTTTGATCTACTGGTTTGAATCTAACTGTTTGGATTCTAACGGTTGAATCTAACTGGTTTGGAATTCTAACTGGTTTGAATTCTAACTGGTTTGGATTCTAACTAGTCTGGATCTAACTGGTTTGGATTCTAACAGTCGGATCTAACTGGTGGAATTCTAATTTGAATCTAACTGGTTTGGATGTCTGGTTGATTCTAACTGGTGGTTTCGGATTTATGGTTTGGATTCTAACTGGTTTGGATTCTAACTAGTCTGGATTCTAACTGGTTTGGATTCTAACTAGTCTGGATTCTAACTGGTTTGAATTCTAACTGGTTTGAATTCTAACTGGTTTGGATTCTAACTGGTTTGGATTCTAACTGGTTTGAATTCTAACTGGTTTGGATTCTAACTAGTCTGGATTCTAACTGGTTTGGATTCTAACTGGTTTGAATTCTAACTGGTTTGGATTCTAACTGGTCTGGATTCTAACTGGTCTGGATTCTAACTAGTCTGGATTCTAACTGGTTTGGATTCTAACTGGTCTGGATTCTAACTGGTCTGGATTCTAACTGGTCTGGATTCTAACTGGTTTGGATTCTAACTGGTTTGAATTCTAACTGGTTTGAATTCTAACTGGTTTGGATTCTAACTGGTTTGGATTCTAACTGGTTTGAATTCTAACTGGTTTGAATTCTAACTGGTTTGGATTCTAACTGGTTTGGATTCTAACTGGTTTGAATTCTAACTGGTTTGGATTCTAACTGGTTTGGATTCTAACTGGTTTGAATTCTAACTGGTTTGAATTCTAACCTAACTGGTTTGGATTCTAACTGGTTTGAATTCTAACTGGTTTGAATTCTAACTGGTTTGAATTCTAACTGGTTTGGATTCTAACTGGTTTGGATTCTAACTGGTTTGAATTCTAACTGGTTTGGATTCTAACTGGTTTGGATTCTAACTGGTTTGGATTCTAACTGGTTTGGATTCTAACTGGTTTGGATTCTAACTGGTCTGGATTCTAACTGGTTTGGATTCTAACTGGTTTGGATTCTAACTGGTTTGAATTCTAACTGGTTTGTCCTTCTTCTCTTCCCGTCCGGACTCCGGACTATACAGGAAGTGACGCAGCTGACGGTCAGAGTACAAACCAGTGCTGCTTCACAGACAGAACTCAGGTGTGCGTCGTTAAAATGCACAGGTTAAAGATCATTTCAGGACACCTGTCTCACAGACGGGAGTTATGGAGGTCAGACTGCGGATCCGGATCCGCGGGGAGCAGCAGGTCTGAGGACGTGGTGGTGGTTCATGGACGGAGGACCGCGGTGGGGAAGGCGAAGAGAGGCTGTTTCAAGGTAAAGTCCACCTGTCCACCTGTCCCCCTGTCCCCCTGTTCACCTGTCCACCTGTCCCCCTGTCCCCCTGTCTACCTGTTCACCTGTCCACCTGTCCCCCTGCCAGCTGTGCTAAAGTTCGAACAACACGGAGCTGCTGCTACAGTAAGAAAACTGTAACCAGAGTACAGCTCATAGTACAAATACAACAGCTAGCTAGTACTCAGTACACAGTACAGGTACTTGTACTGCAGTAGTTAATAATTGTTGTATTTTGGAGATAAAAACACTGTTTACTGTTTTTACGGAAGCCCTGAGGTACAAAACGGCGTTAAAAAAAACGCGTTTAAAAAATCCAGAAAACCACAAGATGATGATATGAAAAACTGAAACTGACCCAGATCATATGAAAAACGGATTATTACTCTACTGACTGACTTTGGCACATTTTATTTTCCACCTGAAGCTCCAGGTAACAAAGGTTTGATCCTTTTATTGACATTCTAAATGAATTCTGGTCAATAAAAGATGTAATTTAATTTAATTTAATGACCTCATGAAAAACACCTTGATGTTTCTCCACAAGAATCCAAATCGTATTTAAAACGTGTGTTTGTATAGAAGACAGATTTAATAGAACTGTGTGTTCAGGACACGACGCCCGACGAGCTGCTGAGCACTGTGATGACAGCTGTGCTGACAGATGTTGGACTCTCACCCAACAAGCTGGGAGACGTTTGCGTGGGTGAGACGAGACTTTTACTGTTTTACAGCTTCATGTTGGAGCCGAAAGAGTTTAGACCTGTAAAAACCAGGACCCGGACTGGAAACAGATTCACCGAATCTGAACAAACTGGAACCACAGAGTGTGTTTTACTCTGTTTTTAACCAATAATCATCTTCACAAACTCTCCATGGGTGATTTGAACTCTGGTCTCACCATGTGAGGTTAATCCACCATGAGGTTAAATCTGGTTTAAATGAGTCCAGAACCAGGTGTGAGGTCTGGAAGTCAGATGGTTTTAGGTGGGTTCTTGTGCTGTGTGCAGGTAACGTGCTGCAGCCTGGAGCCGGTGCTGTGATGTCCAGAGTGGCTCACTTCCTCAGGTCAGACTCCGATTCACACAGTGACCCTCAGTGGTTCAGTCTCCGTGTTTCTCACTGCTCTGTCTCGGTCTCAGCGGGTTTCCAGACACGGTTCCGGTCTACGCCGTCAACAGACAGTGCTCGTCCGGACTCCAGGCTCTGTTCAACGTGGCAGGTAAAAACTGAACGAGCTGTTTTACAGAGTCTAAACGAGAACGTCTGGTGGTTTATCCAGTCTGTGCTGTTTGTGCAGGGTCCATCCGGAGCGGATCCATCGACCTGGGTCTGGCCTGTGGGTGGGTTCTGTTTCAGATTAAATAAGGATTCTGCAGGAAACATTAGACCCGACTACAGCGTGTGTCTGTGTGTGTGTGTGTGTGTCTGTGTGTGTGTGTGTCTGTGTGTCTGTGTGTGTGTGTCTGTGTGTCTGTGTGTGTGTCTGTGTGTCTGTCTGTGTGTCTGTGTGTGTGTGTGTCTGTGTCTGTGTCTGTGTGTGTGTCTGTGTGTGTGTGTGTCTGTGTGTGTGTGTGTCTGTGTCTGTGTGTGTGTGTCTGTGTCTGTGTGTGTGTGTCTGTGTGTGTCTGTGTGTGTGTGTGTGTGTGTGTCTGTGTGTGTTTGTGTCTGTGTGTGTGTGTGTCTGTGTGTGTGTGTCTGTGTGTGTCTGTGTGTGTGTGTCTGTGTGTGTGTGTCTGTGTCTGTGTGTGTGTGTGTGTGTGTCTGTGTGTGTCTGTGTGTGTGTGTCTGTGTGTGTGTGTCTGTGTGTGTGTGTGTCTGTGTGTGTGTGTGTGTGTGTGTGTGTGTCTGTGTGTGTCTGTGTGTCTGTGTCTGTGTCTGTGTGTCTGTGTCTGTGTCTGTGTCTGTGTCTGTGTTTGTGTCTGTGTGTGTGTGTGTGTGTGTCTGTGTCTGTGTGTCTGTGTGTGTGTGTGTGTGTGTGTGTGTGTGTCTGTGTGTTCCAGAGTGGAGAGCATGTCGCTGCGATCGGCCTCTAATCCAGGAGACCTGAGCTCCAGGCTGGTGGACCACGACAAGGCCCGAGACTGCCTCATCCCTATGGGGTGAGACCTGCTGCAGGAGGATGTGTTTACTGGAACTCTGGAACTTCCTGTTACACCTGTGATTCATGGTTTCAGACTTGGTCCAAACATCATTTACTGAGATCATCTGTTGCTGTTTGTTTTTATAAGATTTTAGAAAACGCTGAAAACTGTTTTTATAATGAATTAAAATTAAGTTACATACAATCCTGAACATCAAACTGTTTTAATTGATTCTAACAGACTGTGTGTTTGTGTTTGTGCAGCATCACGTCAGAGAATGTCGCTGAACGTTTCGGGGTCTCCAGAGAAAAACAGGACGCCTTCGCTCTCAGTTCTCAGCTCAAGTAACGAAACAGATTTTTATTCCTTGATCTGTGTCAGTGTTCCATCATTTACTTTGATAACTTTAAAACAAATGTCACAACATGAAAAAGATCCATCCAAAAGTTGTTTGCTAAAGACGTCGGTGCAGCTGAAAGTTGTTTTCTCCTATTGGCAGCTGATAAATCATTGTCTTGACTTGTTCCTCACAAATTAAACCTGGACACGTTGTGACTTTACACAGTGGGGTCCAGTGGAAAATTAATAATCTTAAAACATAAGAAATTTGAATGGGATTTGGTGGAAAGTTCGTCCAGTGGCTGTGTTAATTTTACAAGAGAAACAAAGTTCTGTCTCTGATCAGCTGTTCTTTCATCACCTGGTTCCACCTTCAGAGCAGCTCGGGCTCAGAGCTCCGGACTGTTCGACCAGGAGATCGTTCCCGTCACCACCAGGGTTGTAGACGACGCAGGTAATGAGCGTCAGGTGACCGTGAGTAAAGACGAAGGGATCCGGCCCGGAACGACTCTGGAGGGACTCGCAAAACTCAAGCCGGCCTTCAAACCTGACGGCAGCACCACAGCAGGTGAGTCTGTCCCTGGATCTGCAGGTGATCCAGATCAGCCTCGCTCCAACTCACACACCTGTTCTCTCAGGTAACGCCAGCCAGGTGAGTGACGGAGCAGCGGCCGTGCTGATCGGTCGCAGGTCTGCAGTGGAGGCTCTGGGTCTGCCGGTCCTGGGGGTCCTGAGGGCCAGTGCTGTGGTCGGGGTCCCTCCTGATGTGATGGGTATCGGACCAGCGTTCGCCATCCCAGCGGCTCTGGAACAAGCTGGTACAGAGTGTGGTGGAATGTAACTGAGTACATTTACTCAAATACTACAACGCTGAGTATTTATAAATGAACCACATTCATCTTGATCCAGCTGGAAACGAATCCTTAGAAATACGAAGCTGAAATGTTCAAATCCAAACTTCGGATTTCCACCTCCAGTCCTGTTGTTACAGGTTTGAGTCCAGTTCAATTTCCACAATAATTAAATGACCTTTGACCTGCAGGTCTGACGGTGGCTGATATCGACGTGTTTGAAATCAACGAGGCCTTTGCCAGTCAGGTGAGTTCTGTTATTAGACCAGAAAAAACTGAATCCAACTCAATCCAGACCCTGATCTGTCTGATTAAACCCTGTCTGTGGTCTGTGGACGTTCAGGAACCAGGACACTGGTGAAGTTTTAAACTTAACTAAATTTAATTTAACTGTACGTTTACAGAAGCTGTGAATCGACCCGACTCACTGAACTGTTTTTTAATTAAACCAGATTAAAGTCATCGTCTAATTGTTGTAACAGGAAATATGTGGAGAGAATTGTACTTTAAAAATTCCCACATTAGTTTTTAGTTTTTTTATTAGTGATACAGGAGTTTTTGTTTTCTAAGGCAGATCTTTCTGTTTTTGTAAAACTCCTTTCGGCCACACGATGGCTCCACCACACAGTGTTCTGAAACCTTTTCACATAGAGAGGAAAATTAAGAAACTCTGATTAACAAAGCACAAATGCTGAACTCTGCGTCTCAGGCCGTGTACTGTGTGGAGAAACTCGGGATCCCGCTGGAGAAGGTGAATCCGAGCGGAGGAGCCATCGCCCTGGGTCACCCTCTGGGCTGCACCGGAGCTCGACAGGTGGTGACGCTGCTCAACGAGCTCAAACGCAGAGGACGCAGGTTCGTGACCTCGCTCCTCATCTGTTCCTGATCCAGAACTGGTCTCTTGGTCTCATGTGTGTGTGTTTTGCCCCGATTATCGTCTGCAGGGGGTTCGGGGTCGTGTCCATGTGCATCGGGACCGGGATGGGAGCGGCGGCTGTCTTTGAGTACCCCGGACTGTAGGAGCAGACGCACATCAACACTTGGTGACTGAATAAAAGCCTCTTTCAGACACGGCAGGTCAAATTTAGATGAAACCTGCTGTGGTTAAAGTGACGCAGTGACCCACAGTTCTCAGTCTGTGTTAAATGTTTTTACATTGATCTGAAAATCGGAGTCTGTAGATTAAACAGGATCAAACGTATTAAATCCTCTATTTCCACACAGATCTAAAAGAGTTAAATTCAAACTCAAACTATTTTAATTATCAGTTAATAAGACAAATATTCAGTGAACAGCTGCAGTAATTCACTGTTTGATGTTTCCTGAAATCCTTTCAAGTTAAAGTCCCACTGCAGGTTTCTTCAAAATAAAAGTCCCTCAGAAAGATCCAGACGTCGTCTCCTGATAAACATTAAATCCATTTCTTACAGACTGTAGAGAACCAGCATTAACAGGAGCGACGATCGCAGCGCGTAAACCGGTCTCAAATAGGTGGGTTAGAACAGTTCTGAGCACGTCCATTAGTTCTGTCTGAAAGGGGACCACAGAGACCTGAGTCCACATCAACTTTAATTAACTAAACTAAAGCTGACGGTGCCTTAAGTTACAACACAACGACTGTTCTCAAAGTTGTTCTAGAAAAACCCTTAAAGCATCTGTTAGATCTGTGAAAACCAGATTTTACTCCCTACCCCCACCTCTAGACCACTTCAGACAGGTCCAGATTCAACACGTCTAAGGAGTCTGTGACGTCTCCTTGGTAACAGTGGTTTTGATCTGGACCTGGTCTGAAATGATCTAAAGTGGTTCTGAACAGTCTCTGCTGAGTTAAATGCTGTGACCTGGTGGATCATGTAGAACTGTATGATGTGAGTAAACCTGGGTTCTAGCACAGCTGGATCCTCATCACACGTCTGTTTAAAGCTGCAGTAAAGTGTTATAAACCCTGTGTTAAATGTCTGTATGATGCTGCAGCCTCGGCTCTGAGGACCAATCAGAACAGATCGTTACTGTTAACACGAGAAGCTAAAAATAAAAAAATCTGACCTGAGGCAGCAGATTTAGTTTTTACTTGATTCCCCTTTTTCATGTTGTTTCTGTACAAATGCATAAAAAACATAACCATCTGATTCTGTGTCGTCAGGAGAGTCCGATCAGATCTAGAGTCCAGAACCTGAACCAGAACCAGAACCTTAACCTAAACCTAAACCAGCTTCTGTTTCTTCCGAGCCTGAAACTGCTCAGTTTTGCTTTTAATGGACTTGACGAGCAGAGACAAACTGGGGTCCATCGGTTTCTTTGCCGTCGGAGCGTCAGAGTCATTTTGCTGCTTCATCCCAGCAGCTTCCTGTTTACTGGTGACAGACTCCGCCTCCTGAGAACAGAAGACGTCCTCCACCCGCCGCTTCTCCTCCTCCTCTCGTCTGCGCTGCTTCTCGGCCAGGAAGCTCTCGGTGCCCTTGGTCTTCTTGTAGCCGGGGTGGGACGGGTCCAGGTTGAAGAGGTGGGAGGTGAACATGGCCTGGAAACGAGGATCTTTGACGTCCACCTGGACACAGACACCAGAGTTACATCATGTTCAGGAAGTGCTCAGGTGAAATCTGCATGGGAAACTTCTAGAATCCATCAGTGTTAAATGTTTTATCCACTGAACTCATTTTAAAACTAAATTCTAAATCTATTAAAAGTCAATTTACCTGTAAACTTATTTTAGTTACAAATTTCTGCTTTTTTTTATTGGAGGTTAATCTCATTTCTATTTAAGTAGAGAAAATTATATTTTAAAAATAAAAACCTAAAGGACAGGACAGAACAGAATCAAATCTGACTGAAGGTTTCACCTGGAAGTCGTCCTCCAGCAGCTCCTCGCCCTTCTTCAGCAGCTTCTTCCTCTTCTTCCTGCTCAGATTCTGCTGGTCCACGATCTTGTCGTAGTTGAAGTGTTTGTGTTTGGCTTCGTCTGCGTCGTCCTCCATCAGCAGAACCATCTCAGCCTGTAAACACACAACGAGACTGGACGTTCAGCATGAGGCTGAAGCTCTGGGCTACAGGCAGACGGAGACTTCTGGTGGACAACTACAACACATGAAAACCACTTGACAGCATTTAGTCTGGACTAGAGACTTCAGTTACCTGGACACTTAACTGCAAATAAAAACAGGAAGTGTTACCCCCTAAATACGGCCGTCATCGTACAACACCTCATTCAGCTCAGACACAGAATCACTTCTGGTTTACAGCAACAAATGTATTTGAACCATCCAGAGTAAAGAAGAGGAAATAACAGACGGTGACCTATTAACACTGATCTGAAGACGCCATCAGGTCGTTTCTAATCAGACACTGTCATAGCTGAAATTAACCTCTGACCTTTTGTTTCTCAAGCTCCTCTTCCTCCTCAGCCGTCCGCTCCTCTTCCTCTGTCGTCTTCTTTCTTTTCTGTTTCTTCTTAGGATCTGAAAACGCATCAAACAACAACCTTCAACATTTTCATCACGTGGACGAGTTGTGTTCTTTAAACTTCAACACTGGAATTAGAAAAAGAGTCTGAATCCAGTTCCAACATTCAGACGACAGGTTTGGTTTCTGATCAGCTGATTGACGGACAGTATTGATCACCTGTTGTTCCGAGCTCCTGTGTGAAGAAAGGGTCACTGAGGTCGATGTCTGGAGGAAGCTCGTCATCACTGAGTTCTTCTTCTTCTTCATCTCTCTGAATGAAGAGAAACAAACATGAATAAAAGAAAACTGAGCAGAAGGAAAGTTTGTCTCAGGTGGATTTTTACAAACATAGGAGTTCCTATTTTAAATATTAAACACGTTCATTCTTCTCACCTGTTTTCTCTGAGTCTTCCTCTGCTTCTTCTTCTCTTTCTTCTTCTGCAGATATTCCTCCCACGGCGTCAGCTTGTCCTTCCCCTCCAACTTCTTCTTCACCAGCTGCTCCGTCGTCTCCTTCAGTCCTGCAGACAGAAAAATAAAAACTATTAACAAATCAACGGCTGCGCGGCAACGTGCTCTTTTAGTTTGTACATTATCTTCACACTGTTTCACCAGGTTAATGTGAATAATTCAAAGTATTTTATACAGAACTCTAATAATTCTACAGACTAATCAGTCGATTGGTTTCAACATAATTCAGGGTCACACGCACGCACACACACACACACACACACACACACCTGGCACCCAGGTGATCTCCATCTCCATGTCTTTGTCTTCCTGCAGCTTCTTCTCTTTGTGCTGGATTCCTTTCAGCAGCTCTCTGTACTTCGAGATCTGCTCCTCACTTTTCTTCTTCTTCTTCTTCTTCTTCTCTTCTTCCTTCGGAGGTTCCTTCACTTCCTCCACAACAGCTTCTTCTGTCTGTTTATCTAAAATATCACATCACACGTTCCTCGTATCAAAGACTCATCGACATGTAAGATCACAGTTTGACTCTTTATAACGTCTTTCTCACCCTCTGCTGAGTCTCCGTCCTCTACTCCTCCGTCTTCCTCTTCATCGTCGCTGGACGAGGCCAGGTAGGCGTTAAAGTCCATGTCCAGCAGCTCGTCTTTGTTGAACTTCCTGTTGAGGGCGGTCACACGCTCGTGGTCCGTCTCATCCCATGTCAGCTTCACCTGATTGGTTCAACATGAACTCACACACGTCACTCCCAAAGTCCTGCTCTTATATTTTATTTCTTTTACACTTTACTATAACAGACAGAAACAATAAAAAATTATTAATTAAAAATAACCAACATGACACTCTTATCAATTCCCACTGACGTAAACATGACGACCTACACTCCCTGAACGCAGCTCCACCTTACTGTACAGACACTGTGTTCAAAACAACTACACCCACAGATCTATTAGAACAACTGGATACAGGATCACAACGTGGCGTCCATTCAGTCTAATAAAAGCTGCTCAGTGGCTCAATGTTCTGTTGGATTTCACCAACATCACTGTGTGAACTAATAATAAAGTTCTTACCTTGGAGGTGGCGGTGGCTGATGAGGTGAACAGATTGGGTGTGTAGGCAGACAGGTTCATGTCCGTCGCCACATCTTTGGGCTCCTGGTCAAACGTCACATCATCAGGAATAAATCTGTTTAATTAGGATTGACGAGGTTTTAAAAAGGAACAATGAAACTAAAGCGAAGTAAATTTAAACTGAGGTCAGACGATGTTCTTCTCGTACCTCAGGTCCAGCACGGAGCAGCTGCTCTCGTACTCGTAGCCGTCACACTCCTCGTAGATCTTGGCAGCTGTGCCAGTCGAGTCGCACTCCACCACAGCGTAGAAATACTTCAGACGCTTGAACTGGTAGTCGCGCATCTTCTCCCTGTACACTCTGAGGAGACACACACAGATCCAGACAGTTACAGTGTCAGTACACAAACAGTCTAATATTTTATGTGCTTGTGTATTTGGACATTGTCTGGATAAGTACGAGTTCACATTAAGAGCTTTCATGCAGCCTCCAGCGTTGGAAAACTGGTCCAGTGAGGAAACCCAGTCTTGGATTAAGTGTTACCTCTCCTCCTCCGTGTCGTCCTCGGAGTCCTCGGGCAGTGCTCTCAGCTCCAGCGGTCCCTGCGTCTCCTCCACCTTAACCCTCTCCTTCCCAAACTCTGACGGGTAAATCTGAGCAAAAATACCCAACACGCACTGCGGTTCACCTCTGCTGCGTAGACTCTCTTCACCTGTTCACTAGTCAACAGTTCATGTTCAGCTTTACCTTGACGGACAGCACAGCTCCTCCTTTAGGTGTGAACGAGTGGAACAGAGCCAGCAGGTCTTTGGCTTTCATACGGTCCCAGTCCATGTTGCAGACGGCCAGTCGAGCAGAAATCTGAGACGCACACGTTAACAGAATCATGAAACATGGTTATAACGTGTTCGTGTTCATTTTCCCTGGTCAGACGTACAGTTGAGGTTAATTTTCAGATTTTAACTACAAACTTTTATCACTTAAAGTAAATTCTGCTTTTTACACTTTTACTCCAGTGAAACTCTGACTTCAGGACTTCCAGACACCATCTCACCTCGTCACTTCTCGGGGCGTCTTTGCACAGCTCTCCCCAGTCGTGTTCGATCTCCTCTTCCTCTCGCTGCAGGATCGCGTCCACATCATCTTCATCGTCTTCATCTGAACTGGTCTCAATGTTTCCTTTCCCTCTGGCCAGATCCGGCCCACTGTCACTGTCCTCGTCTGAGTCCAAACCGGACTCCTCCTCCTCTGACCCACTCGCTGCATCACTTTCCTCCTCTTCTTCATCACCATCCTTCTCCTCGTCCTCACTGCCCTCTGTGACACTGTCTCCCAGGTCGACATCATCCTCCTCTTCAGTTTGCTGCTCGTCATCTTCATCATCTGAAGCAAAAATAAAAACTGCTCAATTTTTCATCCATAATAAAAAGAGGAGAGTTTGTCAGAGTAACAGAACCTGTATCAAATGCTACAGCGTCAAAAAAACATCTGTCCAACCACAATTCCCCAAGTTATCTTATTGTTATTTATTATAACAATGTTCTATAACAGTGTGTTATAACTGTTCCATCCAGTATATTACTGCAGATTGATGCTACTCTTTAATCGTGACTAGAAAAACCTGAGCCTGTTTCTCATCAGGTCTAAGTGTATGACAGAATCTGTGGACATGACTGTGTTTATTTTCTCAGCATGAGTCGGTGAAGAATGAAAAACGTATTCTCACCTTCCTTCACGACCCAGACTCCTCTCTCAGGCTCCTCTCCTCTACCTTTACCTCCTTTCTTCACTTCTCTCTCAGCTTTCACCACCTTCTCCTTCACGTTTTTCTTCTTTTTGCCCTCTGCTGCCTTCTTCCTCTTTGCATCGTCCTCGTCTTCATCATCCTCGGAGTCGGACAGTTTGTAGAAACGTTTCAGGTCTTCTGTGGACGTGTGGTTGATGGGGCGGCCTCGTTTGTCCACCGTGTACGTCACCTTGAAGCGCTTGTCGTGAAACATGGACTTGAAACGTTTGTCGATCTTGACTTTGCGCTCTCTCTCGGGCATTTCCCAGAAGCGTGGGTCTTTCTGGACCCGGAGGAAGCGCTCGTCGACGTCCTGGTTCTTTTTGGACGACATGGTGGAAAAATCTCAGCGTCACCTGTCAAAATAAAAAAATACAGAAACTCTGGTTTATGAACAAGAATTAAACGTGTTTCAGCCCCTGAAACTGCGAAATGACATTTATTAGTTTTGACAACGAACCACCCCAACACTGCCAAACACACAGTTTCTTCTAACTTGTTAAAACCTCTGAGTTCATCTTCACTAGCTTAGATTTTTTATATTTTTATTACATTACATCATTTATATTATACATTTTTACATGATCTTCAACTGACAGTTTGTAATTAGTAAACTGATTTGTACTAAAGTACCTCAACATCGTGTTTAAGTGCAGTCCTGTAACTGTAACGTTACTTAATTACTTTCCAGCTCTGGTTGAAGTGAACTCGTGAAGAAATGAAATGACTTCACAGCTTTCTGATTTACATTGATTTTAGTTGGATCACTACAGTAACTTGTGTTTTAAGATACTTAACCACAAACTAAAACTCGACTTTTTAAACCGTTTACGTCTAAAACGTCGCAGTTTGAATCAGAAACGTGTTTAAAGAACGTTTCGGTCCATGTAAACAAAATGTCCGCTCGGTGAAGACAGACGCTAACGGCGGGAAACCCGGCCTCAAATGAAACGTCCCGCAGCACTGATACTGTACCTGTTCAGGTATTTAATGAATTAATAGTAATATTAATTTAAAATAAATCTTATTACTGATAAAAACTCACTCGGACCAGTCTCCTCGCACACGTGTTTTCCCAGCATGCACCAGCTCCGTGACCTGTCTGAGTCCCCGCCCCTTTGTTGCTAAGGAAAGTGAAGTGGGACAAACGGAGGTCTAAGAGTTCAGAGTTCAGAGGTTAAAATAAACTGATGAACCCGGTTAGTTAGAAAACGACGAACTCAGCTTTTCATGATTGTTCAGTCCTTAAAACGTTCAGTTTCTCACGGTTTTCTGCTTTTCTCCTTTCATTCTTTATTTTCTGTTAATTAAATATTTTAGGTTTAGAATCATTTTTAATTTAATAATTAATCAATAATTATGGTTCCACATTTAAAAAACATCACCTGAGACAATAAGAATGAACGTGATCAGTTTATTTCTACAGATTAACGGATTCATTATTTGGTTCCTGCTGATCCTGATCAACCACAGACCTCCTCCGCTGGTAGCTGATCCCAGACCTGCTGTGATCCACATTATTTAATTTAATATATTAGAGAGGAATCCGTGTATAAATCTAATTATCAATTAAAACTAACAAGTTAAAGAAGAACAACAAGTTAACGTTGAGTAAAACTGATGAACCGGTTTAGTCCAGTTCCAGCCTGAGATCCGGTTTCATGGTTTCCAGTGAGCCCAGTAGAATCCAGTTCCGTGTTTTTCCTCCCGCTCTTCTCAGAGGTCACAGCGTGAGGTCACAGGAAGTCCAGACCAGGATCTGAACGCTGATCTGTGAGGGTCGGACCAGGACTTCGGACCAGAACCATGAGCAGCAGGGTCTGTGGGAGAGTCCTGCAGAGGCTGCAGACCGCCGGGTCCCCCCCCGCAGCCAGCTGGAGCCGGATCAGAGCCGGATCCTGGGGCTGCTGCAGAGTCCAGACTGGGACGAGGTCTGAACCCCGCAGAGGACTGTCAGGGTCCGGCAGGTCCACTATGAATGTGTTCAACAGGGACATGAAGAAGAGGCAGAAGAACTGGGCCGCGACTCTGCAGGACGGGAACCAGTACGACTACCTGAGGGACGAGGTGAGACAGGACCCGCAGTACTTCTACTGGACAGTACTGCTACTGGACAGTACTGCTACTGGACAGTACTTCTACTGCACAGTACTTCTTCTGCACAGTACTGCTACTGCACAGTACTTCTACTGCACAGTACTGCTACTGCACAGTACTGCTACTGGACAGTACTGCTACTGGACAGTACTTCTTCTGCACAGTACTGCTACTTCACAGTACTTCTACTGCACAGTACTGCTACTGGACAGTACTTCTACTGGACAGTACTTCTACTGCACAGTACTTCTACTGGACAGTATTGCTACTGCACAATACTTCTACTGCACTGTACTGCTACTGCACAGTACTGCTACTGCACAATACTTCTACTGCACTGTACTGCTACTGCACAGTACTGCTACTGCACTGTACTTCTACTACACAGTACTTCTACTGTACAGTACTGCTACTGCTACTGTACAGTACTGCTACTGCTACTGTACAGTACTTCTACTGCACAGTACTGCTACTGGACAGTACTTGTAGTACTTTAACTAGATGATGATACACGAACCGTGTGGAATAGATGATTTCTGTTTGGGAGTTCTGATACTTGTATTGAAGTACAGTAGAGACTCCAGGAAGTACTGAGATCCTCTACATGAGTAAAAGTACTAGCACGTTGTAGAAATACTCTGATACAAGTAGAAATCCTGCGTTTTAAATGTTAATGTTTGAGGTGATCCTCAGATTTCATTGGTTCTTCATGTCACTAGTTCAGGATCTGACAGTGGTACAAACACTACAGTAGTTGTGTAAATGTACTCAGTTACCACGGTTCTGGTTCTGTTTATTTGCAGGTCGGCGGTCGAGTGGCCGATCGGGTTTATGACATCGCGAGGTGGGTTCACGAGGAGGTCGTATTCACCACAGAGTTCACTGAGTCTGAGATCTGTCCAACACGTCTCCGTCCTCTTGTCTCCTCAGGACGTTTCCTCTGGCTTTGGACGTCGGCGCCGGGAAGAGTCACATAGCAGAACATCTGAGCAAGGTTCTGTGGGTCTGTCTGGATGTGTGAGTGTTTCCTGTGAGTGGGTTAAAGACTCATTTAAAATGTGTTTCAGGACGTCGTGGAGCGTTTGTTCCTCACGGACGTCTCGCAGGAAACTCTGGTGAGTTGAAACTCACACAACACATGAAACCATGTCAGGGAGAATCTCCACCAACAGTTACTTATAGGATGAGGTTCTGGTTCTGATTCACTGCAGAAACGGAGACGACAGAGTGAGATCCCGACTCAGTGCGTCCAGGCCGACGAGGAGTTTCTGCCGTTCAAAGAGAACACGTTCGACCTGGTGTTGAGCAGCCTGAGGTGAATATGAGATGATGAGTGTCTGCAGGGACCTGGAACACACACACACACATATAAATACACATGTACTGCATCATGACATCATTATACTGTGTAGTTTTACTGGGGGCTGAGGGGGGGTTCAACCATTAATGCTCAAAGTTAAATTTAACATTTGTATTTATTTCTTTTTCTGTTTTCCGCCACCAGAGGTCGACCGAACATCACTGAGCTGCTTAACAAGTGTTTTTACTACAAGCTGAAGCTCTGAGTACTGCATACTGTATATACTGTGTACTATATGTACTATATGTACATATATATTTGTATTTGGTAAAAACCACAAAATGTCTCCGATGCTTCAAGAAGAAGATTCAGACTTTAGAACCTGAGCTCAGATCCTCAGAGAGCGAACAGCTGTTTCCTCTTGAATCGTTTGAGACTCTTCTCAAGTCTAAAGACGTTTTTCCTTTTCCTGTTTCCAGCCTTCACTGGATAAACGACCTGCCAGGTGCTCTGAGACAGGTGAGTTTAAAGCCAAACACTAACATATAACTAATGAAGACATATAGATATATGATGTAGATCTGTAGAACAGGCCTAACGGCTAAAGATCCAATTCACCCCCCCGTGTCGACGACTAACCTACAAACCTGATCCTCAGATCCACCAGGTGCTGAAGCCCGATGGGGTGTTCATCGGAGCCATGGTGGGCGGGGAGACCCTGTACGAGCTGCGGTGTTCCCTCCAGCTCGCTGAGACCGAGAGGGAGGGAGGATTCTCCCCCCACGTCTCCCCCTACACCGCCGTCACCGACCTGGGCAACCTGCTGGGCCGGGCCGGCTTCAACATGCTCACTGTGGTGGGGGGGCAGCAGCTGTTTCTGTTTTTTTATATATTCATTAAAAAGTGTTTTTCTACAGGTTCCACTTGTAGTGGTTGTGTAAACCAGACGTTCAGCTGCTGCTTCTCTCTCTTCTCTGTTTCAGGATGTTGACGATGTTCAGGTTCATTATCCAGGAATCACGGAGGTCATGACTGATTTACAAGGTACGAACATCAACGTTAAACTTCACACAGAGTCTCAGTTCAGCACGTTAGCTGCAGGTTCACTCACCTGTAACTTTCTTTAGTTAAAGACACTGACAGTCGATAATAATAATTTGTTTTAATAGAATAAATTGACAAAGTCTCTTCTCTGTGTTTTCAGGGATGGGGGAGAGTAACTGTGCCTGGAACAGGAAGTCGCTGTTGCACAGAGACACTATATTAGCAGCAGCAGCTATTTATAACGGTCAGTCTTTAATTTTTACAAAGTCTTTACAAAGAGAAAGAACACAGCTTTGAAAGTTTCTAACCTAATTAGTTAACTTCGAAACGAATAACTAATAAAAACCAGGAACCAGCAGGTTTCATCACAGTAACAGACAGAAGCTTCAGTTTCTGATCCTGTTTTCTTGCTTCTCTTTTTTATTTCAGGTCTTTATAATTATCATCATTACACATGAGAGCTGCTGAAAATAGACACGTATCTGCTGCTTTAGCGTTAACGTCTTTCTTAGAACGAAACCACAGAGTTTCTGACACACATGAAGAAACAGTTTGTTAAATATTAAAACTCTGTTCTGTGTTGTTGTTTGATTTCAATCTGAAACTTTCTGATTTGGAGATTAATCACGTTCCCAAACTGTTGAACTGTTCCTTTAACTAAAGAGGTGACGTCTCTGTTTCTGTGAAAATGTCTCAGAGATGTACGGAAACGAGGACGGGTCCATCCCCGCCACCTTTGAGATCCTCTACCTGATTGGCTGGAAGCCGCACGAGTCACAGGTAAAACACCTGAGGTGCAGGTTCAACATTCAAAATAACCAGAGACATTAAACACGTGCTGGTTTTCTGAGACCAGGTCCAGGAGCTGGAAACTGGACTCGTGGTTGAAATGTTTTCCTGTTTCAGGCCAAACCAGCGAAGCGAGGATCAGCCACCGCGTCGTTTGGAGACTTGTCAAAGATCAACCGGCCGAGTCCGAGAGAAACCTGAGACTCTGTTTAAACTGTTGTAGCTGACTTGAACCAAACTGATTCTGTTGGAAGATTATTTTCTGGAATAAAGACGCTTTGATCCAAAGTGACTTTATTTATTATTACGGTGAGGTTCAAGGTAAAGGAAGGATAAGAGGAAGGAGGAGGTGGGGGTGGAGGTGGGGGAGGAGGAGGTCCTGGATAAAGACCTACTGGAGGATATGAAACAATTCAAATGAATAAACCAGAGTTTAGTTGATAATAAGTTGATAATGTTACTTGAACTGTGTATTTACAGAATTACAGAGACTTTTCTCAATGAGTTCAGAATTTCAGTGGCTCAGAAGTATTGGGACAAACCAAATGTTCAGTTTTGATATTTTGGACCAGAAACATGATCAGCTGTTTATGTTTCCGCTGGAAACGAGTTGTTTAACTTTGACTGATGCAGCTTCTCACTTGGTGATCCAACAAAATATTAGAGTGTGACCTTTTGGACGGGCTGTGTACTATTTTCCATAATGACGATAAATTAAAGCTGCATCACGAGTTTGTCTCTTTGAACAGGAACTTGAAAGAAAGAAATCTGACTCATTCAGTTACCACAATATATATATATATATATACAAATAAAAACTACAGTGACGTTCACTCAGTTTCACTCAGGACACGTTGAAAAACTGGTTCTTGAAGTAACAAGTTTGAAAATGTGTGTATACAGAAGTAATCAATGTAAAAACGTGATGTGTCTACAGGAACCATAGAATCTTACAAATGTACCAGAAGGACCAAAAAGGGGGTTTTGTATAATATGGACACTTTGAACTATGAAATTATTTGATTGACTGATAAAAACAATGTAATAAACACAAATAATCAAATGAACAATTATTGACATACAGTGGCTTACAAGAAAAAGTATGTGAACCTTTTGGAATTTCTTGGTTTCTGCATTAATTTGTCATAAAACATGATCTGATCTTCATCCAAGTCGAGTATTAACAAAAGTAATGAGCCTAAAATAATAACACAAAAAAATCTGATCTTTCATGTCTTTATTGAGAACAACCATAAAAACCTCATAGTGATAATGGAAAAAGTATGTGAACCCCCTCAAATCACATAAGATAAGGGGCGGCAGTAGCTCAGGGGGTAAAGTAGTTACCTACAAACCCCAAGGTGAGGGGTTCAATTCCCGGTTCTTCCTGGCTACTTGCTGTGGTGTCCTTGGACAAGACACTGAAACCCCGTAGTGTCCACTCACAATTTCCCCAAGGGGATGAATAAAGTATTTATTATCATTATTTATAAGAAAATTAGTTTGGAGGTGTGGACTAGAGCTACTGTATCAGTTCTGTGTTCAACATTTTGGAGTTTTCTCTGCTTAAGACGAAGACATTTATATGAGCCATGTCATACCAAAAGGAGCTTTTAGAGGATCTACAATCAAGAATTGTTGATTTACATAAATCCGGAAAGGGTTACAAACTAATGTCAAAGACTTTAGAAACTCACCAGTCTACAGTTAAACAACCTACAGATGGAGACACTTTGGGACTGTGGCTACTCTACCAAGAAGTGGACGACCAATCAAAATGACCCCAAGAGCACAACGAACACTCATCAATGAGGTAAAGAAACAACCCAGAGAGACAGATAAAGATTTAAGGCATCATTAGAACGGACTAACATCTGTGTTCATGAGTCTACAGTAGGTAAAACATTGAACTAGCAGAGTGTTTATGTCAGGACACCATGAAGGAAGCTGCTGCTTACTAAAAAGAACATTGACACTTCACAAGTTGACAAGATGCTTTGTGGACTGATGAAAATATATTGAACTACCTGGAAAGAACACACAGCTACATGTCATCATGAAAACATCATCAACAACTGTAAAGTACGGTGGAGGAAACATCATGATTTGGGCCTGCTTTGATGCATCAAAGCCTGAACAGCTTGCAGTATTTGAGGGAAGATGAATTCTGAAAGTTTATTAAAAAACTCTTTAGAATAATTTGAGAAAGCTGAAAATTTCTGTTCATGATTAAAACTCAGCTCAGTTCAGAGAAAAACCACAAAGAGGAAGTTCTCTAGAGCTGCAGCAACAGAAGTGTTGGAGACAAACGTCTGCTGCATCAGATTCAAATGAGGTGATGATGGATTCTGAACAGAGTAATGATTAAATTAACATAATTAATATAATTCCTAGTTCTTAGTTTAAATCTAAAGAGAAACTGAGAAAAAAAACTAAACACAGAGTTTCATCATGTTTCCTGTTAATCACGGAATCATCCACTGACCAAAGAAAAGACAAGACAAGAAAAGAGGAAGAGGAAGTTCTGTGAAGGAACTCAAACGTCCACATGAAGAGATTGACTCAGACGTCCACAGGCTGCAGAGATGCTGCTGTACCTCTACTGTCTCCTCGCTGGACGTGTCTGTCTCAGCGTCAGTGGTAAGAAAATCCAGTTTGTGATCTGAAATCTAAATATATGTTTTTAACTTATAGACAAAAGATTTTAATCTTCAGCTTCTTCACTTTGTTTTTGCTGCAGGTCAAAAAACAAAACCTGAATCAGAGGTGAGAGTGTTGGAGAAGACAACAGCTGTTCTGTCCTGTCCTGATAAGACAGCACCTGTAACATGGAGCCGTGTACAGGGTGGTGTAACGGCGACTCTTGTAAAAAATGGACACGTGGAGACAACTGACGGACGCTTTAGGACACAGGAAGATGGATCACTGGTTATAACTGATGTTAAAGACTCTGATACTTCAATATATCAGTGTAATAGAAAATATGTTTATCTGAACGTGAACAAAGTTCAGCCTGAAGGAGAAGTGACACCAAGAAATGATGAACTGGATCCTGGACCAGACCCAAGTGGACCGGACCACAGTGGACCGGACCACAGTGGACCGGACCACAGTGGAGCGGACCCTGAGAACAACCCGTCCACAGACCGGTGGTGTTTATATGTGAAAGTCGTCGTGATCGTATGTTTCACTCTGTTTTTTTTGACCATCTCAACACTGAGGTTCTGTCCAAAGACGAGAAGAAAGAAAAACAGGAACTGAGACGAGAACGTAACGACGAGCTGAGGAGGAAACTGAGGATCAGAGGGTTTGACAGGAAACAAGAAGACATGTTTAAAGTGTCGGAGCCACGGATGAATTTAATTCAAGTTTATTATTGTTGTTGTTGACATTTAGTACTTTGATTTTTTTATTTTCCATTAATATTTGTGCCTCTTTTATTTCTGATTAAAAGTTTTAAACAATCTTTGAAGTTTCTTTTTAGGTTCAGTGTGTCTGTCTCAGCAGGTGAGACGAGCCTCAGACTGATTCAGGTCCTGTGACTGTAGAACATCTAAATCTAGTTTCTATTTGTTTGATGCAGAAAACAAAGGGATTTTTTGAAAGAATCAAACCAACTTCATCCTAGAAATCATCAGACAAACACATTAGACACACTGGACTTTTCTGTAACTGCCCCGGTGTCTTCGTCATCATCATCGTCATCATCATCAGGTAAAAACAGAGCAGCTGGAAACAGATGTTTCTGATCCTGAACTTCTTGTTTACTAGAGACAAACTGCAGAAGACACAGAGACGAGGGAAGAAAACATCAAGTTGTTTCTAAGAAATAAAAAAACAGAGACGACGTCTGAACCTGTATCAGAGATTAAACACAATCCTGTTTCCTCACGTTTCTTCTCTTCCTGAGCGACAGGTACAGTGGTCGTGTTCCAATAAAAGGGTCGTAGTTTGATTCCCGGCTCCTCCTGTCACAGGTCAAAGTGTCCTCGGGCAAGATACTGAACCCAAGTTGCAGCTCTGCCATCAGTGTGAACGAGAGACATTAAACGCATCACTGCTGCTTTTATCAGAGCAGCTTCAGCAGCTGGAACCTGTGGATTTTATCTGTCACAGAGAAACAGACGTGATTCTGCTGCTTTAAATTATTTTATTTTGTAGAATAAAGTTCAGCTTCAGGTTTGTTTCCTTTAACAGGAACTTTAGTTTTAGAAACCTGCAGCCAAACTGACGCTGACTTTAAAATAAAACATGACTCATTCACTGTGAACACATGGAAAAATCTAAATTAGAAAATGTGCTGCTATGATCATTCAGTTTATTTCAGATGTGTGGTGTTATTACATAGATAGAACAGATAGGTTAAGATTATTTAAATGATTATTATTAAAACCCAATGAAAACCCAGGTCAGAGTCAATGAGAACAAGTTGACATCATTAATATTAATTACTGTCCAGGTGTGTTCTGATAAATCTACAGTCTCCAGTCGAAGTAAAAGTATATAAGATACTGCAGTATTTCCACTTTCTGTTTCTACTCCTCATTTTACCTTTTTAATTAAGTATATTATGTAAATACTTTTTACTGCACTGTTAAATTTACAGGATAAATAAATAAATACACTACCCGTCCAAAACAAGTCTCACACTCTAATACTTCGTAGGTTTAGCTTTGAATACAGCACAGATTCACTGTGGCATCGTTTCAATCAGCTTCTGCAACATCTCAACATTTAATCGACGTCCAGAGTCCTGAATTCATTTTAACCTAGATGATGTTTTGATGATGGAGAGTCGGACGCTGGATGTGTCTTTAGACATAACTAATCCTCCATACAGTGATTATCCAGTAGGAGGCTCTGACCTGTTAGTTTAGTTAAATCCAGGTGGTGACTGTTTATTTTTGGACGGTCAGTGAAGTTCTTAGTTTAAATCTGTGAGAAACTGAGAAAAAAAAACTAAAAACAGAGTTTCATCATGTTTCCTGTTAATCACTGAATCATCCACTGACTTCTTGGGAAACATGAACTCGTCTGAACACAGAACGTTTCCACTGTTCTTTCATCTGACGTCTTGTAGAACAACAACAGGAGCAGGTTGGAGACAAACGTCTGCTGCATCAGATTCAAATGAGGTGATGATGGATTCTGAACAGAGTAATGATTAAATTAACATAATTATTATAATAGAAAACGTAACACTGAAGATAAAAAAAAGACAAGACAAGAAAAGAGGAAGAGGAAGTTCGGTGAAGGAACTCAAACGTCCACATGAAGAGATTGACTCAGTCCACAGGCTGCAGAGATGCTGCTGTACCTCTACTGTCTCCTCGCTGGACGTGTCTGTCTCAGCGTCAGTGGTAAGAAAATCCAGTTTGTGATCTGAAATCTAAATATATGTTTTTAACTTATAGACAAAAGATTTTAATCTTCAGCTTCTTCACTTTGTTTTTGCTGCAGGTCAAAAAACAAAACCTGAATCAGAGGTGAGAGTGTTGGAGAAGACAACAGCTGTTCTGTCCTGTCCTGATAAGACAGCACCTGTAACATGGAGCCGTGTACAGGGTGGTGAAACGGTGACTCTTGTAAAAAATGGACACGTGGAGACAACTGACGGACGCTTTAGGACACAGGAAGATGGATCACTGGTTATAACTGATGTTAAAGACTCTGATACTTCAATGTATCAGTGTAATAGAAAATATGTTTATCTGAACGTGAGCAAAGTTCAGCCTGAAGGAGAAGTGACACCAAGAAATGATGAACTGGATCCTGGACCAGACCCAAGTGAACCGGACCCCAGTGGACCGGACCACAGTGGACCGGACCCTGAGAACCACCCGTCCTCAGACTGGTGGAAAGTACCAGTTGGTGTGTTTGTAGGTTCCTCTCTGGTGGTTCTGGTCCTCGTAGCCCTGAGATTCTGGTCCAAACTGAAAACAGAGAGAGAACCCAGAGTGAAGAAAACTGTAACGGAGGTGATCTATCAGGAGATCGAGGACGAGCAGAAGAGAGACCCTGGGGACCAGAGTCTGGTCTACACCGCCATCAGTGTGGCTCCGAGCAGCTCGTCAGTCCCCCGGCCGAACGGAGACGAGTGTGTTTATTCTCTGCTGCAGAACTCGGTTCAGAAAGGAAACAAATAATCAGTTCCTGCAGCCGATGAACAGAAATCACACGAGAAAAAACAGAACTGACTGAACCTGAACTTCATTAAGTCACTTTGTTTCATCACGTTTCCTCTTGTTGCCTCTTTTTAAAAAATTATTATCTTCACTGCACAAACAGAACTGACTGAACCTGCAGCCGTCTGTGTGTTCTGGATCCTGAGTCCAGTTTGTGTAGTACTGTGCAGTACTACACAGTACTGTGTAGTACTGTGTAGTGCTGTGTAGTGCTGTACAGTACTGTGTAGTACTGTGTAGTGCTGTACAGTACTGTGTAGTACTGTGTAGTGCTGTGCAGTACTGTGCATATAAAGAATAGAAAAATATAAATCCTCTAAAATAAGAAGTAAAGTGACAGTCAGTGTTCTAATAAAACGGGACTGGGATCAAATCATTAGTATTTTCAGTGGTGGTAAATATTAATCAGGCAGAATATTTTAATTTTAACGAGCTGTGGATAATTAATGTAAATAAATGTTGAATATTATTAACTCCACAAGTTCACTGTGTCTGGTTTTTAATATTAAAAACTTAAAGGAAGTGTTCAGATCTTTAACCTGGTTAAAACGTCCTCAGGTAAAGTACAAGTACCTCAGACTTACATTAAAGTCCAGTACTAGAGTAAATGTACTTGTTTCATCATGAACTGTTCAATACTCTGATAGAACTAAAGTATGATGTATTTCTAAGTAGTACTGTTACAGTAACAAAAATTTAAATACCTCAGCAAAGTACCTTAAACTTGTACTTAGTAATGTACTCAGTACTTCATCACAGTATTGTGACGTCAGGATTGTTAATGAAGGTGAATGTTATTCAATAAAGTTGTTTATGACGTCACGTGACACCGTTGCCATGACAGCGATATTGTTTACGTTAGCAGACAACTGAATCTGCGGCTGCGCTGTTAGCTTGTTCGTTAGCTTGTTCGTTAGCTAATTAGTTAGTTAACGGTTTAAAAGTTTAACCAACGTTACTGTTTGTTTCCACAGACTGAGTCTGCTTCACATCTACGATGGTGAGTGAACGTTTGTTTTAATCTGCAGCTTATTTCACAGCAAGGTCGTTAGCTAATGTTAGCATGTGGTAGCCTAGCATTAGCCAGATAGTTTTACGTTAGCATAGCAGCTTTGTTTATTTTAAACTTTGTTACTCAACAGGTTTAAATCATGTACTAAATGTTAACTAAGGGATTTATTTCCAGCCTCCTAAGGCTAAAGGGAAGAAGTCTGGGAAGGTGAAGTCGTCCTCGGTGGTGGACGGTCTGTCCACGGAGGAGATGTCGAAGGACCAGGTCAGACAAGCTAACACAGGAAGAGAGCAGAGCTTCAGTGATTCACACTGTCGTTTACCTTAATGTGTCTCTTTATACAACAGTCTTTACCTCTAGAAGTGAGCAAACAATACTTCTAAAATCATCTATATACTGTACAAACATCTGCTGCACATCTGTCCATCCTGGAAACTGATCTTCTAGAGATTTTTCTTAGTTTTATATAAAGGTCAACAAATTAATGCTAATCTCTATATTAAACAGACAATCAGAAATCACACTGAACTGTGTGATCTACAATAAACAAAACGGATCAGATACAAATCTTTAAGTTTCTAAAACAATTAAATAAAATCACAAACATACACATGGTTCATGGTTTTACGTTCAGCCAGTAGAAAACACTGTATGACCACTAATGACTTCAACTTTTCCTCGCTCAGAACTTTCTAATAATCCAGTGTAATCTGCTTTTTTTCTAATACAAAACAGAATAAAAGTGTCAAATAAAGAGACTATACACAAATAACATAACTGTAATAAACATGTTGTGTTGAGACCTTCAACTCAACACAACATCAGCATTAACATTGGATCTGCGGTGATTGTCCCTACTAAGTCAGCCAGAAACCTGGGGGTCATCATTGATGACCAGCTGACCTTCACAGAACACATCGCCACAGTCTTTAGGTCGTGTAGATATGCCCTCATTCAGGTCTACATCCCCTCCTGTCCACTGCGCTCGACCGGTGAACGTCGTCTGGTGGTACCAGCACCACACAGTCGACACCAAGGAAAACTGTTCAGCTCAGTGATCCCACGATGGTGGAATGAGCTGCAGAACTCTGCACACTCAGCCACCTCACTTTAATATTTAAAAAACTGCTGAAAACAGAACTCTTCATCATCTTCCATTGCAGTAAAAAAAAAAAAAAAAAAAAAAAAAAAAACAACTTTTCTACTCTTTTGTTCTCACATCTCTTGAAACAGCCATCTTACGTAATGGACCTGTTTAGTTTTTATACTGAAACATAACTGGTCTGGACCCAGTATTCCTGTTCAGCACCGGACTCACCTGTATGTCTCTGACTGCAGCTGGAGGAGCACATCGTTCGCCTCCGGGAGGAGCTGGACCGAGAGCGGGAGGAGAGGAGCTACTTCCAGCTAGAGAGAGACAAGATCATGGCTTTCTGGGAAATCTCCAAGAGGGACCTGGAGGAGACGAAGGCAGAACTGAGGAATAGACGAAGGGAGAGAGAGGAGGGGGAGGAGCGCCACCGAGTGGAGATTAGTGTGAGCTGCACACACACGACAGGATGAATATCTTTAGTGTTTAAATCATTACAATATGATCATATCTTCACAATCGGACTCCTCTGAATCCTCCTGTGTCCAGGTCTACAAGCAGAAACTGAAGCACGTCCTGTCTGAGCATCACAACACTGTGTCCGAGCTGAAGATGGATGAAGTCGCCGCATCCTCGTTGATCCAGAACAAGCACATGGAGACGGAGCTTGGGCTTCGGAAAAACGCTCACGGTCTGCAGGCAGACCTGAGAGAGAAGCAGCTTCAGAATGAAAACTGCATCAAGGAGCTCAAACTGGTGAGAAGGCACCAGTTTCAAAAATATAACAATAACTTTTATTTTAATAAGTAAGTGTGACGGTGACAGTGAAGAGTGTTCTGCTTGTCTACAGAAACACCAGGTGGAGCTGATGGAGCTGACGAATGAGTATGACAGAAGAATCAGAGGTGAATAAACATGAAACCACAGCAGAGTAAAACAGTTACTGTTCACTTCCTACTGACCAATACGAGCTCAGACACCAACCAACCCTACATTTACCTATTTTAATCATCAGAATTTAATGCAGACACCGACTATAAATTAATGTAGATGATCAGATTTCTGTTTTTGTTTCATCAGAAATCGAGGTGAAGTTTCACAAGAAGATGCAGTCAATGGTGGAGCAGGAGGGGAAAAAGAGGAGGGCGGAGGTCAATGAGCTGGAGGACACGATGAAGAGTCGCGTCGTGGTGCTGATGGAGGAGCACGACCGAGCTCTGAGAGGAGCTGAGGAGTACTACTCTAAAGTTCAGAACAAACTGCTGGATGATCAGAAGGTTCTGAAGGTACTGATAGAACCACAACAACACAGAGGACTCAGGTCCAGAGTACAGTAAACACATCACACAACAACTAAACCTTAACGACTCAACTGTTTTAGAGTCAGCATAGTTGACAGCATAGTTGACAGCATAGTTGACGGCATAGTTGACAGCATAGTCTCCATGGTTCTAACTGCTCAGGTAAAGTTAACTAGTAAACTAACTTTGAGTCGTTTTGCAGGAGGAGCTTGCCGAGGTGCAGAAGCTTCACTCTCGAGCAGACAAAGAGTTTTCAGCAGCTCAGCAGGAGAACGAGCGTCTGCGTTTGTCTCTGCAGGAAGCAGAACAGAAGCTGCCTGAGCTCCAGAAACAGCTGCAGGACTACAACCAAGCCAAGGCCAAGATGGCGGTGTGTTTCCTGCCCAGAGCAGAATCAGAACAAATCCTAATCGCTTTTCATGCCACTTATGTCCGTCTGATGTGCGGCAGGAAAACAGAGCTCGTGTGAAGGTGACTGAGAAGCAGCTGAGAGACCTGACGGTGGAGCACGAGCTGCTGCTGCAGGCGTTTGAAAAGGTAAAAACCACTTTGTCACAGGTTCAACAGGTTCAATCCAGCAGCTGCTGACGTCTCTGTGCTGCAGGTTCAGCAGGAGCGTGACGAGCTGTTGAGGAGGCAGACGGAGGCCATCCTGGAGGTGCAGCAGAAGAGCGGCCTGAAGGAGCTGCTGCTGGAGAGGAAGATGGCCGCGCTCACAGAGACTCTGGAGAAGAAGGAGGCTCAGCTCTGCGCTGCACTCTCCGCCTCCAACCTGGACCCGGCTGCAGGAAGCAGATCTGCAAACAAACTCCAGGTCTCTATGACTTTCTTTAAATGTTTCTGAGCTTCAAGAACAAATATGTGAAAGTTTCTTCTGCTTGTAGGAAATCCTGGAGTCCAAACACGTCACCATCAGCTCCTTACAGGACGACTTGGTTCGACAGTGTAAGGTGAGATTCTGATTCTTGGATCTGCTGCAGTTTTATTTCTGTCGCTTCATGTGTTGATGGAACGTGTGTTTCTGCAGGATTACGACGACCTGCTGCTCACCTGTCAGCAGAGGCTGAGGGCTCAGGGCGTCCCCCTGTACGAGTTCCCCTTCAGGTCCTCAGAGCAGATCCTGAACGGACCGAGCCCCAAAAACTGACCTGCTGCAGGTGCTGGCTTTACTCCTCTGTCTACCTGGCACTCAGCTGACAAACCACATCACATAAAGACGACGTTCACAGCCGTTTGTCGAGTTGGAAAACTAGTGACCCTGGAACGGACCTGGAACTGTGTCAGTGGCCTTGAATCTGTGAACAGATGAAGAACTTCCAGAGGGATTCCTGGGAGGACGAGAGTAGCCGAGACCTGAAGCCGACACTGGTTCTCAGGTTCTGTACTGAACCATCAGGTCACAGTGGTGATTTTTGACATTTAGACAAAATCTTAAATCCCCTGAAGACGTTTTGTCCATCAGTGTCTCACTCATGGTAAAAAGATATAAATAAAATAAATGTCTGGGGCCAACATGAACAGAGGAACAGGTTTTCAAACAACATCGGTATCCAGGTCTTAAAATCTACTTTTTCATGTCCCGTCTTTTAAAATCTAACATCAGTTGGTGTAAAACATCTGAACTGCATTAAAAAAAAGCTATTTAAATAAATGATCACTGATTGTCGATTCCGTCAGTCTGCACATCAGACATTAACAAATCAGCTTCTTTAGGAAGCGATGGGACAGAACTCAGATTATATCTGTTCACGTTTTAAAGCTGGAACATCTCTTATATAAAACTTCTGATTGACTGAAAATATCAACGTTTTTATTAACTCAGAGACAGAAACTGTTGAAACCACACACAACAAACTCATCAGGTTTCGACCTGTGGATTTTGTCCAAACACGTCCACGTGGCTGCAGAACAATTGAGATTTTAAATGACTTGTTAAACTACAACAAATCCATCAGATCTATTTTGTGTCTTCATGTTCACCTGGAGAAAAAAGAAAGTCTGAGTGTCAGAGCTCTGGTTCATTTCTTTATTCACTAGTTCACACTGATTTATGTTGTAGAAAAACTTTTCATTCATATTTACATATACACAGTTATGGCTTAAAGAAGCAGTGAGCGGTCGATTCTTATTCGAGCTAAGTCTGAATAAACTCAGCTGCTGAAACAACAACGTGGAAGACGTTTAGATCTGCTGCTGGTTTACTGCTGTGACCGAGTTTGTGGAAGCTAAAATAAAAACGATCATCTCTCTCTTCAGCATCTGGAATGAACAACAACAAACTGATTTCTGTTCCTGATTCTGAAACATCGGTCAGAGATGTTTGAATTTGTCCTGAAACTGTGAATCCCATCAAACTCCTGTACCGTCAACATGTCTGAAATGTTCGACCTCTCTGCGTCTACTTTACTCTACTGAGCACGTTGTTGATAAGAAGCAGGTTTACACACTGAACCTCCTTCTAATCACTAAATGTTCTTTTGGTTCACAGCAAATCTGAAGATCAATAAGTTTGGACAGTTTAAAAGAACTATAAATAAAAAGTTGGAATTTGGAATTAGACCAGAACAATAGATTCTGACTCCAGTTTGAACCAGAAACATCAAACATCAATCAGAACACAGGAACCATTCAGACGGCACAAATATGTTGACACATGTTGTTCAACGCTGGGTTCTGTCCCGAGTGTTGAGTCGTTCCTCCTGTGCTTTAAAGGTTCAGAGGTTTTTAAAGTCTGTCTGGTGTAAATCCACCACCAAATCAGACTTCTGTACTATCTGTATATTCTCAGGAGGGAATTCTCAGGAATTAACGAACGTTCCAGTTTTAAACACTGATATTAGTCGTTTGAAGGCTCCTGTGTCTTACACCTGATCACCAGCTGATGTTCTCTTGATGCTCCATCGTTATTTAGAATCAGTGAAAAATGCCCAACATTTCCCAGAACTTCATATAATTCTTTTAATGCGGTTTTCTGACAGACCAACAGATGAAACCTTAAACATGTCCAGGTCACAGTGATGCATCTACAACATTAAATCTTTAGTGTTGGGCTGTTTTGTCTCGACTGTTGCTGCTACGCTGCTGATTAATCAGCTTGAATCCTTGAAGATAAACTGTTTTACAGAACAACAAACCCCGACAGTCTCTGTCATGAGAATCATCATAAATGTTTCTGCAGCATGAACAAATATTAAACAGCTGTTTATTGCTGTGTGAAGTGAAAAACTAAAGAGCGGTGGATCATCTGAAGCTGCATTAGAGTTCTGTGCCTGTAAGAATGAAACTAAACAGCTGCTGATTTTCCTGAGCAGCATTTGACCTGTAGGAGATTCTCGTCTCACACGGTGACGGGAGGTTTGAGAGGAGACTGACCTGCAGGTTTTCCCTTCTCAGTGGATTCTCCAGACCACAGCCCAGGAAAAGGCACCGAGCAGTTTCTAGTTCGGAGGTTTCAGACAGACAGTCGGGTCAGCCGGTGCCGTGGCTGCTGTGCTCGAACACGCCCTTCTTGAAGAACGATGAAAACTCACAGATGGTGTGTTTGGACAGATGGAGCCCGTCGGCTGTGAGAGGAGAGCTGGAGGACGACAGCATCACCCGGAACAAGTTCCTCAGGTAACGCTGCAGAGACAACAGCAGAAACACACTTCACGTTTCTATTCTTCGTCTTATCTGTGACTTTTTATCATTATGTGGAATGAAACTTAAACATCCTGCCTCCAGGTGGTTCCGGCGCTCAGCGACCATCCTCTCATCCCGGTTTCCAAACAGTTTTTTCGGAGGGAACTCGAGAGCTGCGAGCTGAAAACCGACAGAGACCAATTCAGTCTGTTTCATGTCCTACATGACAAATCTTGATTGAAGACATTTCAGTTTGAGATTAAAACTAATTTAATGGAATAATTTTCACACTTTAACACATTAAATAACACAGAACACAGAAACTATCGTGTCCTGACAACAGCTCCTGTGTGTAACGCCGCTCATTCAGGGTCAATAAAGTTTTATCAACAGATCTTATCTTATGTTGTGGCTTCAAACCATCCAGCCCCAGGTGATAAACACTTCAATGCTCACTTTTAAAAGGTACTGGGTTTTTACCACGAGGCTGAACAACACCTCTTCATATAGGATCCTTCTCCCTGTTCGGTTCTCAAACTTTGCTCCGTGTTAATCAGATAAAACTGATATTTTACAGGGTGCAACACAACAGTCAGTGAGACACAGCGTCAGTATTACGCTCTCCACATTTAACACTTACTGTCAGGACCCATCGGTTCAGGCCTGGTTTTCAGAAGGGACGGCTGTTTCCAAAGACAATTAATTTGTATTTTATATTCTCGCTCTTTATTGTGAACACAGTCAGTTCTATTGCTGCCCAGAGGCAGGACAATAAAAGTGACTCCTTTTTAACCACTTTCCACACGATCCACAGCATCATTCAACATTTACTGGACTTTTCTGGACCCACCCATGAGCAGACTTTGATCCATGACTGTCTCACCTCTGGATATTTTAATTTGAGGCTCTTGTGCATCTCCCTGAAGCGACTGTACCGTCTGAACACGCTCCACGTCTCGTCTCTCACAGTCATCTGATGAAAGAGTGAAATGATTTTTGTATCAGCAGATTAGAAGAAACAATATCTACATATAAACCTTCAAGTTTTAATCTAGTATAATTAAGTTTCCATCATCACGAGTCAAGCTTAGTATTTTCTGATCACTGTGTAAATATCAGAGCCTTCGTGATGGAGTTACGACACTGAGGGGTCAAAAATGAAAGTGGGTCACAGGACAAGTGGCCTCGAATAGTTCCAAAAGCCTGGCTGACCAACCAAAAACCAACCATCTTACAACAGAACCAGGTGAGTAGCAGGATCTAAAAACACTAGTTAACTAGCTCAGTCAGAAAATGGAACAGGTGTCCTAATCCCAGCTGATTATAGCTGATGAAAACTTCTAGTTCACCAGCACCACTACTACTAGTTCTCAGTGTTAGGAACCATTTGAAGTCTCCATGGTCCAACATCATTTGAAAAAGGTGTTCTTAGAGACGATATCATCGCTCTTAAATCCACTCGAGGGCATCGACTGCAGAGTGACGCCAAGCTAAGATTAACATTTGATCCCTGTTGGATCTTTGTCAGGAGGAATTTTAAGACAGACTGATTCTAAAATGTTAAAGCAACAAAACGGCTTCATCAATATTCAGCTGTAAGAAACTCAACCTCATGTTTGTCAGTTTTATCAGGGGATCAATAACTTTAGATGAATCACTAATATTTTATATTACTCAAGATGCTTCTCATTCTTTTATTTCACTTTGTTCGTCTCTTTTTGCACATTTGATTATCGTGCTTTGAAATGGAAAAAATATTTACACACAATAACTCAGGAATAATTTAAATAATAATTATTAAAACAAACAACACAGAATGACGAATCTGAAAAGGAGTTTAAAATGACTAATTAGTAGAACCACACAATTTGCATGTGAGCAACAGTGATGTAGATGTATTTGTACATAAGTAAACTACTTAGACAACTACAACCCCACTCTGCTCATAGAGAGGATGAACAACAACGACTGAATTTGTCCTGAAGCATAAAGAAATAATCCGACCACAGCTGAACAAACTCACCTTCACCTCAAACTCAAAGTGCTCGTCCTTCCCCTGCCCGCGGAGAACGTAACGAGGAATGGTAACTTTAACGGGCTCCTGGAGGCCGTCAGAGCTCGTCCCAAGAGGACGAGACGTCAAGAGCTGCAGACGAAACAGTCAGTGGAAAGAAAGACAACGGATAGTAAAAGGTTGACTTAGAAAAAACGTCACTAAGATTTTAGCATAAATGCAGAAAGATAATAACCATAATAAAAAGGATTCATACATCAGATCTTTATTGTTCAGTTTACACATTTAAAATGTTTCCACTGTGGAAACTTAGACAGTGATTAAACACCTCCTTCCAGTTTGCACTGATCATATTTCACAAATCTTCTAATTTTCAACATATAAGCACAGAAAACAACACACCAACCTTCAGCATGACTAAAACAGTAAACAGACACTTTTCATTTCATAAATACACAAACTGTTTCTGACCATTCAGCATTTTCCTTCATTCGTTCAGTTCGTACATGTCAACATGGCTCAGTCTTCTTACAGATCAGCCTTTCAGACAGAGTCAGATCCAGTCTCATGAAGTGAAAGTTTAAAACCATTTAAAAATATACATTAAAATGTGTTTCAGCTACGACCATCATCATCATCATCATCATCATCATCATCATCCTCCATCGTGAAACCGAGGATTTCTTTTAAAGATGAAAGACAGACGCTGCAGTCGTACATGAATTCAGGTAAATCTACCTTTACGTCAGTGACACAAGTGACTAATCAAGGTCACAGCTTCTGAGGTGCAGCCGAAGGACAACTTCCAGGAATCACACCGACCGCTGTAATCAGACGTGGACGCCACTTCAGCTGCGGCTCGCCTCATCTCCACTTTCTTTTTTTGGGTTTGTGCTCTCTGGTTGATAAAGATGATATCTACGACCAGGCAGTTGTTATTCTGCCTCACCAGCAGACATCTGATGTCTGAACGCTTGCGGAGCTCGAGAACTTTAAACTGGGGCTGGACGGGGACCAGACTCGAGCCCCGAGGCACCGGGTGAAAGACGCCGTCCTCCTGGAGAAGAACTACGTAAGTGTCTGTCAGGAGGAACTGAAGGATGGTGTTCTGCTGCAATCGGCTGGAGTTCTTCACCTTGACACTGGTGTAGAGCAGAGGACAAACATCAGCCAGGCAGGGTTTGCCTGGACCATCCATGTTCCCATGGACCATGTACAGCAGGTCTGCGAGGACCCGCTTAAATCTGCAGGTGACGTGAAGGCCACTGTCCAGAATAATGTCAGGAACAGTGGACGTCCAGTCCAGAGAGAGGACCATGAGGTCACCAGAGAGTAATGTGTGACCTTCAGTCCCTTCAGAGAACTCGACAGGAGCCACTGTTTTCAGTAGAGCCCTGCAGAACTCCTGGGTAAGCTCTTTGCTGTGAGTGAACACGGCCAAGACGGTGTCTTCACTGCAGCCAACTAAGCGGACGTGCTGCCCAGCCAAACTAATCTGGACCTTTCTGAGTTCTAAAAGATTAAAATGGTGAAAAACAGCCAAGGTGTCTTCAGAATGAGCTGAGACTACTATGAGGTCCATTTCTGTCAAAACCAGGCAGCCAGCTTTTGGGACAGGTTGCTTATGGTTAGCGGTTTTCAGCCAGAAGATTCCCTGAACCTCGCCAACGTGCACCCGAGGAGCCAGAGTTTCCAACTTTTCTTGTATCTTCTGGAATGAAGATGACTGGAGCTGAGACAAGGCCGGCGGCAGCTCGACCAGCTGCTGATAAAACACTTCAGGACTTGTGTTTCTGAGAGAGGTCACTGAACCCTTGGGCAGTCCTGAGAGGTCTGTAATCGCAGTCAGGCCACAGTTCTGAGGAAGACTCAGGACACGATCCCTGGTGAGGTCAAACAAACTCACTTTGTTTTCTACAGTGATGCCGGGTTCTGGCTGTTTGGGCTTCACTTGACGAATCAGTGGCAGCTCTTTGGACATGACGGTCACATACTGAGAGAGAACAACCTTTATTTCACCCATGCTAATGTTTCGAATAATTTTCCGTGTACCATGAAGCCTTTGACCAGCATCTCTGTACACTTCAGACAGTTTTCCAGCAAAATAGCCCAAATCATAGCTCCTGTTAGCTGCAACTTCAGCCTCTGAATCCCGTTCTTGTTTAATTTGAGCATTAACTGATTCCTTTGACTTCTTGATGTGATCACTGGCACAGTTCTGCATCTTTGCTGATTGACCACTGGAATGTTCTGCTGCCTTCAGATCACATGTTTGATGCTTGGGTTTCTCCTTTGTGTAGGAACAAGAGCATCCATTTACCAGCACCTCCCTACTTCCATCATCACTCTGAGCAACAGAGGAGGCAGAATTGTTTCTTCGTTCATCAGAGAGATTCTCGTTTTCATCCAATCTGCCGACCTTGGCGTTTGCAGAGGGAATGAAAAACCTGTGTCGTCCAGTGTCACAATGATCAAGTTCACGAACGACCTGCTCCACTTTTCCACGAGCTATCTTCACTTCCTGCCACCATTTGTTTTCATCACCAACTTTTTGAGGCACTTTTTCCTTCACAACTTCAGCTGTAGATTCTAGATTTTCTTCTCTGCGGTGCTTCACTAGGTCTTTCTCTGGTTCTTCTAGAACATTTTCCTGGACATGAGGAGAGTTTGCCTCAAACTCCGCAGAAGGCAGGGGGCTAGACCACAACTCGCAGGGTCTCTGTGTGCACAAGGGGGGAGTCCATGACTACAAACACGGCGTGAAGGGTCTTTGAATTTACACTCAAGTCCATAAATCCACCCCAACGAGAATTAGTTTCTCCACCACCAGGTGCACAAGTTGTAAGTGATTGAAAATAAACAGGGTGAAAAGTTTTCCATGCAAATCAGGATGACAGGTGTACACAAGACGTACTCGTACTTTATAAAATCAAAAGTGGGAAAAGTTCAATAATTATACCCTTACTGACAAATAGATCTGCAAATGTTAGTTCACTAATGTTTGATGCTATGTTGTTTAAAATAAATCTTTTTTTGTTAGTGCATTGAAAAAGTAAACTTTCTTCTAGACTATAAATAAGCTGGAATTACAGAACAAAATGTGTTTGGCAGTCGAACATGTTGGATAGAAACCCGTCACCGTTAGTTTTAAAATTTTATTTCTAAATCATGTTCAGATTTTTCTCTTGTTTTAGTTATTATATTAATCCAAAAAACAAAATAAGATCCTGGTCTTACCTCATATTTAAGCCTCCTTGGATTTTTGTCAGGCAGCTTTTCATCATCCTGAAAACAAAACTAAACATTAATTTGTGATCTCAGCATCATTAAATATTAAATGTAATCTGAATTTTTAATTAATCTGCAAATTAATAAGCAAACTTTATCTAAAGTTGTAAATTCTACTTCACAATGACAGAAAAAAGTGCCAATTAAACAAAAACAGGTGGAGAACAACCCAATTAACCAAACTGATTGGTAGAATAGCTGAGGGATTCATGCAGATTTGCAGAGCAGGGAAAGACTCTGTGATAGAGAGAGCAGGGGATCCTGGTCTTACCTCATCTGTTAATCTAACAGAGCTACAGTCGCTAAATTCCTCCTCCTCCTGCAGGTTAAAGGACATATTTATTCACAACCTACCACTGAACCTGGTCAGGTTTTATTTTACCTGTTAAATTTAGGAGCTAAATATGATTTCTAGAGAGGAAAATAAAAAACTGAGATAATACAAGAGAAATCTATCAGCTACAGTCAGCGCAGTTCAAAAGCAGAGAACCAGAGAACCAGGCCTTTACTTGTGTAAACAAAACACAGTATTTTGAATTATGTGGTACCAACTTTTATTTGAGAATCTTTAGATTTGCTTCTGTCCAACTTTAAACACACAGCACAACTCTTCTCTAATTTGGCAGGGTTGACTCTTACCCCGAGAGATTCATGGGACACCGACAGATCGATGTAGCTGCTGCCATTCAGAAAATTCATCTTACGTAACCGTCGCTGGACTTCCTCTTCAATGTACGCATTGATCCTGTTCCAGAGACAAAGAACCAAGACGAACAGAAACCCAGATGATCAACATGTCGACCCCGTGTCCTCATTCAATCCGACAGAACCAGTGTGGTTTTAAATGTGAGGCGAGTGTGTTCAAGTTCATTCTCAAAAACTAACAGCAGAAATGACATTTAGAATTTTATGATTTGTATAAAGCAAATGGAGAAATATTTACCAATACATTCAAGGTATTAGTAGAAAAAAAAAAAGCCTTTAAACACAGCAGTGTGCGTGAGTACCTGTCGTCTGACAGCGGCAGCAGTGTGTTCAGACTCTGGATGTGGCTGACCGGGGAACTCGTCTTCTCGTCGTTACTGACCGAGTGAGTCCTGTTATCTTCCCCTTCACTGATCCTCTGCCTCAGCTTCTGGATCTCCCTCTCCACTCTGGAGACAAAAGACAACAAGCTTCATTTTTACAGCAGAAGTAAAAAATATTTCCTTTTGCCATTTAATCTCTTTTGTATTTTCATTTGTCAGTGCAGGAGGAAATACTGAGTAACTCAAGTACGTTAATACAGCCTGAGGAACTCAGAGAGACCAAAGACTGCCCAGTTCATCGTGCAGTTTTATATCTATATGTATCTATATCTTATATAGCCAAGTTTATCCACAAAGCTCTGACCTCTGCTGATCCAGATCAGCTCCCGTCCTCTGGTTCCTCTGGGCTGAGCTCTTACGTCTCTGCTCTTCGGCGTCGGGCTCCAGGTAGATGCTGCGTCTCAGGGCGGAGTGCCTCCTCTCCAGCCGGGACACTGCTTGCTCCAATGCCTCCCTCTGCTGCTTCTCCTTCGACTCCAGGATTTCCTTCTCCTTCCTCCTCACCTTCTCCTCCTGCCGGGCCACATTGGCTGTGAACTCGTAGGTCTCCTGGAGCTGCTGGAGCTGCTGAGCGTTGTGCCAGTGCAGGTGTAGTTTCTCCTCTTTGTCCTCTAGCTCCTTCTCCACCTGGTACAGCGTGTTGTCCAGTCCCAGTGGACTGTCACAGTTCCCGTTGGAGCCTCCGCCGCTGCGCTCCAGCATCTCGGCAGCTCTCTGCTTCTCCTCGGCCAGTGCAGGGAGGAGGCCGTCGGACAGGTTGGCCAGCTGCCGCTCCTTAAACTGCAGCCTGTGCTCCGCCTGTTTGACCAGCTGCTCCTCCTGGCAGACAGCCGTAGCGCCCTGCGCCCCCTTCTCCTGCGTCTCTTTCAGCTGCTGCTGTCTTTCCTTGAGGTTGTGGGCGAGAAGCAGCAATGTACTACGCTCAGCAGCCACTTCCTTCTCCAGGCGCTCCCTCTGCTGCCGCAGACCCTCCTCCAGCTGATCCAGCTCCTTCACCTGAGTCGCCTTGAAGTCTGTGTACCGAGCCTGGGCGGACCTCGCCTCCTCGCTGGCATGCTCCACATCTGGCCGCTCTCCGGCCTCTTTGGCACGGAGGAGCGCTTCTCTGATCTCGGCCAGTGCTCGCCGCTCCTCCTCCAGACGGTGAACATCCTCTCCGGCCAGCAGGGTGCTGGCCGCCTCGTGCTTCTCCCTAAGCTGCTCCTCAAGCCTCCCCACCAGACTCAGCTGCTCACGCTCCTGTTCCTCCAGCCGTCGGCGCTCCGTCTCCAGACGAACCTGCTGCTCCTCCCGCTCCCTCTTCAGCCTCTCCAGCTCACGGTAGATCTCCGTCTGCTCTGTGGCCTCCTGCTGCTGCCGGCGCTCCTTGTCCTCTTCTGCTTCCTGCTCCTGCTGTCGCTGGAGCTCCACCCCCTGGATCTCTGAACGTCTCTCCTCATCGAAGCGCTCCTTCTCTGCCAGGAAGTCCCTCAGGCGACTCTCGATATCCTGGCTACGGCGGCGGAGGCTCTCCTCCTGACGGAGGATCCGCTGCTGGACCTCCTCAGACTCCTTGCGTTGACTCTCCACCTCCTGCTGGAGACGCTCCAGCTCTGCCTTCTCACTCTGCTGCTTCGCCTCCATCTCCTTAATCAGCCTCCTACAAAAATGACAAACACAAAACTGTGTAGGTGGACAACTGATGAACTGTGTAGTTTTAGGTTTACTAGTATCAGTCGAACTAGTGTTCACTATACGGCATGTGTGTTACAAGAGTTTCTAAGAGTTCAGCATCATTTTTACCTGTAGAACCAAACAAAAGGAATAAAAGACACAGGATTCTTAGTTTAAAAGCTGTTTACCTTTTCATTTCCAGTTTCTCGAGCTCTTCTCGCTGCTGCCTCTCAAACTCCAACCTGGGAAAATAAAAATGTCCATCAGCTTTGTTTCCTCTCACCACAACAGAATACAACACACACACACACACACACACACACACAGAACAATGTCAGTAAAAGCAACTTAACACAACAGGCGTCAAACAAAATGTAAAACGACGTGTGAATAAAAGCAACAACACATTTCTACTCTCAGGCGGTGGATGAGACAGAAGCAGCAGAGTGACGTGCACAATACTAAACGGACAATGGGGGATCAGGTTCAATGACTGGACCAGTTACGACACATCTGTGTGTCAAAAACAGGACAGTTAGACAGGAAGTGGACAGCTGAGTCTACCTGAGGAAGACGGGGCCCTTCTCAGTGAAGAGACTGTCAACAGGACAGGGTGGATACAGTTAATCACAGGAAACCGTGGGTTTAATATCAGGTTACAGAGGGTGAAACATACATGAACCTGCTGACTCACTTTTGGCTCCTGTTTACTGCTTAATTTTATAAATATTTCTTCAAGTGAGCAAAACTATTTGACCTGACGGTGGCAACAAATGTCAGGAAGGACACTAAATATTCAGCCCCTCTCCTGTGGAACCAGCTCCCAGTTCAGGTTCTGGAGGCAGACACCCTCTCTACATTTAAGACTAGACTTAAAACTTTCCTTTTTTTATAAAGCTTATAGTTAGAGATGGATCAGGTGACTCTGAACTAACTCTTAGTTCTGCTGCTATAGGTTAGTCTGCTGGGGGACCTCTACTGATAAACTGTGCTCCTCTCCTCTCTCCTTTCTCCTGTATCAATGCAAATGCCACCATTGCATGTCATTAACTTTGTGTCTTCTCTCTCCTGTAGTTGTGTTTCCTCCTCTCTGTCTCCCTCTCTCTGTACTTTTCTGCAGGTATCCTCGGCCTGGAGCTGTACATCTCCAGAATCCAGTTCATCTGCCCAATGTTCTTGATGCTTGTTGTTGTCTTTATTGCCTGATGTTCTTTTCTCTCTTCTCTTTCCACTCACCCCAACTGGTCGAGGCAGATGGCCGCCCACTATGAGCCTGGTTCTGCTGTTGGTTTCTTCCTCTAAAGGGAGTTTTTCCTCTCCACTGTTGCCTAAAGCTTGCTCTAATGGGATTGTTGGGTTTTCTCTATAATTTTTTGTATAAATATTTTCTGTAAGGTCTTAAACCTTAAACACTGTAAAGTGCCTTGAGATAACGTCTGTTGTAAATTGGCACTATACAAATAAAATTGAATTTAATTGAATTAGAAGAAGTCCTGTTCTGTCCACAGTATATGTCATCATCACCATTTTCAAACATAAGTCTGGTCATATACCTTTATTACCGTCAGTAACATTAGCTATTTGTGGTCAATTGATAAACTTAACAGCAATAAAACCTGAAATTCATATTCAAAAAACTTTATCAATCACAGAGGGAAATTGTTTACAACTAAATTTTACACATGGCCACAGTGTGACTGTGGTGGATTTGTTTGGACCATCTTCAGCAGTAAATTAATCCACATTTGGTCTCTAGTGGGTTTTTAATATCAGCAGGTCAGTGAATGTTTGACTGACTCAAAATAAACTGTAGCATGTGGATCACAATACCAGAAATAAATGAAAGGAATAAATCAGACTTTAACACACAGTGTGTTAGTGTGAGACTTTCACCGTTTGATTTTCAACATGATGGATCGACAATAAGAGAAACACCAGCCTTTTCCTTTAAGTCTCACTGTATATCTGTGACATAAAATATATTTTTTATTATTTATATTTTATTGAACTATGTTCAATAAAATGAACAGTTGTTCCTACTGAAATATTTTAAATAAAATAAGAAGCACACAAGCTTAAGTGATAATGGGAATAATTCTACAAGAGAAAAGCAGGCCTGCTGAGGATTAATCTGAGACTTTAAGTTTTTCATCTGTTCATCTGCTTCTTAAAAATCTGATTCTGCAAATGTTTGTATTTCTTTCACCTGTAGATGAAAAAACATTAAAATGAAATAGATGAAATCTGAAAATCAGCTCTGAGGAATAATCTGAAGCCATGTGACCGTGGGTGTTTGATGCAGAGGAGAGATGCACTGCAGCGTCTGATCACATGCAGCTCATGTTATTTTAGTCACTCACCCGGGGTTGTAGAGCATCACAGTGGAGAGGTTTTCACAGGACTTGGACAGATCCGTCATAGACAGGCTGAACGAAGAGAGCAGGCCACTCTGAGGAGGAAAAACCCAACTTCAGTTGATGCCAGAGGAAGTAAAACATTGAGGAAACTTCTTCATCACAGTGACCAGCTCAGTGGAGACAGCTCCTCCTGTCTGGTGTATTTCGTTAAGAGAGGTGCAGTGTGACAGGGTGACAGCTACCGTCTCACCTTCCTTTTCTCCCTCAGCCTGGCAGCTTCTTTAGGATGGTTGAAGCGGAACATGTTCGTCCTGCCGAGCAGAATAACAGCACCTGGACAGAACCACAACACAAAGAAGTAACTTAGAATAATAGAGGACAGATTTGATTTTTCACTTTTTATTCACTTAACTTTTCAGTCATCTGCAAAACACGAGATCAAGATGAAAGGTGATGCACAAATAAAGTTGATTCAAAGATTGACGGTAACCAGCTGTATCAATAAAGAAAGTCACATTAAGACATCAGAGTCAAATGTTTCTGATTTCACTCCTCACCTTGGTTGAGCTGTGACGGCTCGGTCACCTGAACTCCGTTAACTGAACACTGAGCTCTGCCGAGCGGCACCAGAGTCACCGTACCGTTCTGGTTCTCAAACATACAGTGTTCGCTCTCCAGGTCCAGACCGTGCAGAACTGCAGGACGAGAACACAGGAGAGACAGAGAGGACACAGGCTCAGTAAGAATCTCTGATGATCTAATGGTTAAAAGATGTCAGTAATTACTGGATCAAGAGTGACTTTCTTCATTAGTTCGTTTTTACATTATGATTTAACAGTACTGGTACTATACTATGAACATGCATCATGTAATGTACATACAGTACATACAGTATATGCATGCTCACATGCATTTAGAGATTTTTATTGTTTCTGACAAGTTAAAGATGGGAAAGATTCTATAATTCATCAAGAAATAAACTATCAAGAGATTAAAAACAAAGACTGAAGGATACAAACATCTGCTGCGTTTCTTCAGACTACATTAACCATCAAGCAAACGATTTCCTATCTATACAGAGTAATAATGATAATTCAGTATCAGAATGTTATCATGCTTGTTTTGCTGCAGACTGAGACCTCTGTTGCTCTGTTACTTGGATCTAATTCAAAGGTCTAAGGACACAGAATGTCGTTGCTCTACAGATGCTAAAACCCACTGAGACTAATCTGTGACTGTTAAACTGGGATTTATAAATAAAACCTGATTGGATTGGACCTGTGAGGGTTTAAAAATTTAGTTTGGATCAACTCACTGATGTCTTGCACTGTGGACGCGTCCTCTCTGCCCACGTAAGTCTGTCCCTCCTGAAGTGGATGGAAAACATTTCACTACACAGGTAAATTCACTTATTTTAATCCTCTCTCCTCCATGTCACCTTCCTCAATCCGAACATAAGCAGAGACGATACGGACTGTATTGCAGGTGATTTCTGACCTTCAGGTGGTAAAGAATGATGCCGGTGCTCAGGAGGTCGTCGTCGATACCGATGAGATGAGGCAGCTCGGAGTCCAGCACCACACCGATCCCCTCCTTCCTCAGAGCCAGAGTCTCCTCCTGCAGATACATTTTAAACAAATCAGCTATGTCTCACATAAATAAACTAGTGCACAAAGAAAAAGCTATGTGATTTATTAGCATTTAAAAAATTAACATGAAGGGAAACGATTTAGGGGAATACTAAACTAAACAGTCTGACTGTTACTTACGATCAATCAGGGATGTACGACCCGTACAAAACACGTTTCTATGATAATAATGTAAATAAGAGCATGTTCCCTGTATAGAAATGAATCAGGAAAATCCATGAACTGTTTAGAGGCGAGCTTGTATGGAACATGCTTGCTGTTACCTTGAGGATGTTTTGTGTCTCGTTCCATTTGTTGGTCCACTCTTTAGTCAGTTCTAGGACCTGCAAAGACAAATCGAGACGTATTGGAGTCAGCAGGAAAACAGGTCGACACACAAACAGTTCCACTTCACATCAACTTTAAACTAATGTTTGTCTAGGTTAATGCTGCAGTTTGGGATTCTGTCCAACATACAATGTCTGGAGAAAATAAACTGTTAAAGGTGTAATTTGTACCAGATTTCAACAGGAGTCTGAGGGACTAGTGTAAAAGGTGGAAATATCGTCAAACTCACTCTGGCTTCGTTCTGGTGCAGTTTCTCCTCCATACTCAGAGCAGTGGGTGAATCCAGGAGAGCGATCTGAAAAATAAACAGATTCTATTAGTGTCTACTGCTTAGGTTAGTAGCATGTTACACACAAAACAGCATTAAACTGACCTGCACTCATGTTCTTTTCATTGTTCCCATACTTTCACCTTTTAGACGAGCTCCACCTGTCTTTGTAACAGTGAGTTTTTACCTGGTTTCCCTGGACCAGCAGAGCTTTGAGTCGGGCGATTTCAGCCCGCAGTTCTCGGATCAGCCTGACGTTGGCGTCCTCGTTGATGGTGGGTTTGTTGATGATGTTCTTGGCTCGGTTGGCATATCGCAGAGTGCTGAGGGTCTCACCGTAGTTCACATCAGCTGGGGAGATGGCTGAGAAGAAACAATCAAACAGAATTAAACCAGGTTTAAAATACCTGTGTTCGTGTGATTTAACGTTCGCTTTTCTCACTGGCGATCATGATGGTCTTCGAGTTGCCGCCAAGACTGTCCTTCAGCAGCCAGGTCAGCACCGAGTCTCTGTATGGAACAAACACCGACTTCTTCTTCAGGTTGGTGTTTACACCGTCCTGCGTCATGTCGGCTAAAGGGAAACAGAAAACATCCCTCAGTCACCGGGAACAATAATGTAAAATGTGAGAAACGACACCAATATTGTTTCAGGTCATCTCTTAAAACCTCTCGACTGCAGGTTCAGATCATGTATTTGACGTATGTTAAGTAAATCAGCGTTTTCCTTTAGACCTGGACCCAGAGCAGGTCTAAACTCTAAAGGTACAGGGTGTACAATAGAAGAAACAAAGACATGCGTTTATCTGTGAGCGTTTCTGACCTAGAGAAGAGATGACGTTTCCCAGTGTGACCAGCGACTTGTTGATGTTTCCTCCTTCTTTCAGTCGGACACCAGTGGCTCCGGTGGCGTCTGCTCGCTCGCTGCCGGCCAGATCGACCAGGTGGATCTTACTGACCGTTTCGCTCGGCATCTCCGCATCAAACTTAGCCTGACAGGGATTAGAATGATTATTATAGAGGCTGCATAAAATAAATCTCTCTCTCTCTCTCTCTCTCCTGACAAAAATCAAATAGTTATCAATGGAAACTAAATTTATTAACCCATGGAGGTCTGGATTTGGAGTCACGCTCAAAATTGAAGTGGAAAAACACACTACAGGCTGATCCAACTTTGATGTAATGTCCTTAAAACAAGTCAAAATGAGGCTCAGTAGAGTGTGTAGCCTTCACGTGCCTGTATGACCTTCCTACAACGCCTGGGCAAGCTCCTGATGAGGTGGCGGTGGTCTCCTGAGGGATCTCCTCCCAGACCTGGACTAAAGCATCCAACAGCTCCTGGACAGTCTGTGGTGCAATGTGGCGTTGGTGGATAGAGCGAGACATGATGTTCCAGATGTGCTGAATTGGATTCAGGTCTGGGGAACAGGCGGGCCAGTCCATAGCATCAATGCCTTCGACTTGTAGGAACTGCTGACACACTCCAGCCACATGAGGTCTAGCATTGTCTTGCATTAGGAGGAACCCAAGGCCAACCGCACCGGCATATGGTCTCACAAGGGGTCTGAGAATCTCATCTCGCTACCTAATGACCGTCAGGCTACCTCTGGTGAACCCATGGAGGGCTGTGCGGCCCTCTAAAGAAATGCCACCCCACACCATTACTGACTCACTGCCAAACCGGTCATGCTGAAGGATGTTGCAGGAGAACGTTCTCTACAGCGTCTCCAGACTCTGTCACGTCTGTCACAAGCTCAGTGTGAACCTGTTTTCATCTGTGAAGAGCACAGGGCGCCAGTGGCGAATGTGCCAATGTTGATGTTCTCTGGCAAATGCCAAACGTCCGCACGGTGTTGGGCTGTAAGCACAACCCCCACCTGTGGACGCCTCATACCACCCTCATGGAGTCTGTTTCTGACCGTTTGAGCAGACACATGCACATTTATGGCCTGCTGGAGGTCATTTTGCAGGGCTCTGGTAGTGCTCCTTCTGTTCCTCCTTGCACAAAGGTGGAGGTAGCGGTCCTGCTGATGGGTGGTTGCTCTCCTACGGCCTCCTGAAGTACTGGCCTGTCTCCTGGTAGCGCCTCCGTGCTCTGGTCACTATGCTGACAGACACAGCAAACCTTCTTGCCCCAGCTCGCATTGATGTGCCATCCTGGATGAGCTGCACTACCTGAGCCACTTGTGTGGGCTGTAGACTCCGTCTAATGCTACCACTAGAGTGAAAGAACCGCTAGCATTCAAAAGTGACCAAAACATCAGCCAGAAAGCATAGGAACTGAGAAGTGGTGTCTGGTCACTACCTGCAGAACCACTCCTTTATTGGTGGTGTCTTGCTAATTGCCTATAATTTCCACCTGTTGTCTAGTCCATTTGCACAACAGCATGTGAAACTGATTGTCAATCAGTGTGAGCAGTTTGATTACTCAGAAGTGTGATTGAGTTACATGTGTTGTTTAAGTGTTCCCTTTATTTTTTTGAGCAGTGTATATATGGACGACTGTGCTACAGATTTATTTTAAATGGATTAAAGTCCAACAAACTCTCTGTTAACTCCACAACATTAGTTTGTAGTGAGGCACACAAGTATAAAACCATTTGTGTTGAGCACAGTAACCTCAATAACCGTTTAGGTCTAGAATCACCAGGACTCATGGAGTCAGCAGGGAATGATGAACAGGAGCAAATACAGAAAATGTCAGGAAGAAAACCTCAAAACGCTCCACTGAACGTGACTTTTCTTTTTATATATTTTCTCAGTGGTTCACTTAATGAGCTAAAACTCAACTGTGCTTCAAAAACACATCATCAGCTGTGAGGTTCCCACAGAGCAAAGATTAGTCGCTGACCTGTGTGAAGTTGATGGTGAAGATGGCGTGTGAGCGGCTGCTGACATCGTTCATGCCAGTGCTCGCCGTGGTGCGGTTGATGTTTCCGGCCTCCATCAGCTCCTCGACGTCGCTGTAGTTCTGCACCAGGTGTTTGGACAAATCTGGGGTCAGAGGTCAGGGGGCAGGTTAGAGGAAGTCGACATGATAACTGGGAACATACTTAAAATTAAAGACAACAATATTACATAAAAAGATTCAACATGTGTACCAAACAAAAACAAACCTGTGTAGATTAGTTCAAGTCTAATTAAGTGTAATTGGTATAAATTTGAATAATTACATGCCATACAGTGGGTCTGGACGTCGTGTTTCCATCTTACCTTCCACATACGGTCCATCCTTTGGGTGCTCTCTGACTCTCAGGTTGTAGGTCTGAGTGGATTTCCTCCTCAGCAGGTCTCTCACCCTCTCGTTGTAGATTTCCAGGTAGCTGCAGACAGCAGAGAAAACACATGGTGCAGTCTCAGCATCGCTGCTCAGGATTACAGGTTTCAGCCTTTAGCTGTAACTAGAGATGTTCCAGTCAAATCTGTTTCCTACTTAGTCTCGCACACTGAGCTACTTGATCCGAATCCTGGAGGTCCTGGTTCGAACATATGTAGTTTCTAAGCTTGAATGAACAACTGGGAGATTCTGGACCTGACTTGACAAGATCCTCAAGTGGGACAAATTATTTCCTGGAGCAACTTTGCTCACAAACAACAAACATTAACGAAGCTTAAACCACGTTCTAACCACCTCTGTCTGGATGGAGATGATACAGTGAACAGAGGATGTTGAAAACTAAACTCACCTGACTTCAGTACGAAACGAAGCCTCATCCCACCGAGTTGCTTCAGAGATCCGACTGAACAAACCTTCACAGATCCTGGGGATCAGACCTGCATCACCCTGAAACCACAAAACAAACAGACACCACCTTGGATCAGTGCAGTGCGGTTGTAGCCAAGTACTGAGGAACTTGTACTGTAGTGTTCTCTCTGTTTTCCGTCTTTAAATCTGAAAAGAGTCCGATTTTAGTTTGGAGTTATGATTTTATTTTATTTAGACATTAACCTCTTCACTCTGCACCGATTTCTGTCTTCTCATTGTTGACTTTTGTATTTGTTTGATCTTATTTGTGCAAAAGAAATCAATTTAAAATTCAAATGAAGTATTTGTTACTTTATACTAGTTATTGTAATGCAGATTATACTTTAATAAGTGAGTATTTATGTAATACATCTGTAACATCAAGTGTTTCCTTCATCTCAGCTTTACTGTATTGTACTTTTAGAATCTCAAGTATGTTTTACTGACTTAAACATATTCAGGACCTTTTCTTTTAATGAGTACTTAAACTGCATGATATTAGTACATACAGATCTGGATACTAATCAAGCCTTAATAAAAATAACCAGCTTTCACAGCTCTGTAGTAAACTGCATCTAGAACAGGTATAAATGTGGTCATGGTCAAAAACCACACGATGGTAGCAGTGCTGCACAGTTTCTACTGATCTTATACTGTATGTTTGCATTTTCTACCTTTCTGTCATGTTTTGATTTTTGTCTAGAAAGGCACTTTATCAAGCTCAATAGATAAAGTGGATTTACTGTCTTCTGCTCTGCCTGCAGCTGTATTGACAGTGCAGCTATTAACCCCATTCTGTGCACAGAGGATCAAACGTGAACAAAGCTTCATGTGGAGTCAGAGTCATATCCCTCTGTAAAATATCAACTTTAAACTCCAGACTAAGTTCAGCGAGACTGTGACCTTTGACACCTTTGACTAAACCAACCACCGCACACAGGCATCATGTACTATTGATTTTTTTGCTGGGAAATTTAAACAGTAATATATTAAATCTATCACACTGTGGGTGTCTTGTGGACGAATTCCACCATTTTAGACTGAAACTATCAAACTTTCAAACAGAATAAGGTTTATAAATTTGTTTTTGGCTGGATAGCGTAGCGCTAAGATAGCCGCCCTCCATGTGGGAGACTGTGGATAAACGCTTCTGCCAAATGACTCAATGTAAATGTAAATTGTAGACCGAGTCTTTTCAGTCCTCTTCGTAAAACCTTACGGTTTTTGTTCAACTTCAACAGTAGAAAATATGAAAAACTAAATTCTAGGATGAGAAGACATGTTCACAACCTTTGAACCTCAAATGTTTGTGCCAAAAATGCTGAGTATTCACCAAATATAATATGTACACACTACATGCCATCGTCCTGATTCACAACTTGGACATAAAAACTGTGACTTTCACATAAAGGAATATCTGAAGTAAATTATAATAAAACATGTCAAGTTCTGAGCAGCTGAATCATCTGGACTTATGACCCTGTTAAAACCCACTGTGACGTCTTTTTAGATAAGAACACCTGGAATGTGAGGGATAAATTCGTCTGGAGGTTTGTCTCACCGGAGCACCCATCATGGTGTAGGACTTCCCTGAGCCAGTCTGACCGTAGGCGAAGACACAGGCATTGTAGCCTTCAAACGCTGCCTTCAGCACATCAGAGCCCAAATCTTTAAAAACCTGCAAAGACGAGGTGAAAACGTAAAGTTGGATTTCTCACAGTTTAAGACGTTTTACATTTCGACCGTAGTACACACATATATATATATATATATATATATATATATATATATATATATATATATATATATATATATATATATACACATATACACACACACACACACTCCTAAGTTAGCTTCTCTCCATTGGCTCCCTGTTAAATCCAGAATTGAATTTAAAATTCTTCTCCTCACTTATAAGTCCCTTAATAATCAGGCTCCATCTTATCTTAAAGACCTCATAGTTCCATATCTTCCAAGCAGAACTCTCCGTTCTCAGACTGCAGGTTTACTTGTGGTTCCTAGAGTTTCCAAATGTAGAATGGGAGGCAGAGCCTTTAGCTACCAAGCCCCTCTCCTGTGGAACCACCTCCCAGTTCAGGTTCGAGAGGCAGACACCCTCTCTACATTTAAGACTAGACTTAAAACTTTCCTTTTTTTATAAATCTTATAGTTAGAGATGGATCAGGTGACTCTGAACCATCTCTTAGTTATGCTGATATAGGTTAGTCTGCTGTGGGACCTCTACTGATAAACTGAGCTCCTCCCCTCTCTCCTCTCTCCTCTCTCCATTCAAATGCCACCATTGCATGTCATTAACTTTGTGTCTTCTCTCTCTTTTAGTTGTGTTTCCTCCTCTCTGTCTCCCTCTCTCTGTACTTTTCTGCAGGTATACTCGGCCTGGAGCTGTACATCTCCAGAATCCAGTTCATCTGCCCAATGTTCTTGATGCTTGTTGTTGTCTTTATTGCCTGATGTTCTTTTCTCTCTTCTCTTTCCACTCACCCCAACTGGTCGAGGCAGATGGCCGCCCACTATGAGCCTGGTTCTGCTGTTGGTTTCTTCCTCTAAAGGGAGTTTTTCCTCTCCACTGTTGCCTAAAGCTTGCTCTAATGGGATTGTTGGGTTTTCTCTATAATTTTTTGTATAAATATTTTCTGTAAGGTCTTAAACCTTAAACACTGTAAAGTGCCTTGAGATAACTTCTGTTGTAAATTGGCGCTATACAAATAAAATTGAATTGAATTGGTTTAAAGAAAATTCATTAGAAACTTTAATGAATGTAACCCGTCTCTGAATAAACAGCATCATGGATGGAGGAACAGATAAACCGCTTTAAAATTATTTCTCTTCGTAGAGATCCCACGATTAGTCGATTAACTGATTTGTCAAATCAAAAGCAGCATTTAATCCGATATATAATTTATATTTTCTTAGCTGTCTTTTAATAAGAATTTGATACATTCAGGTACAAAATATAAAATGTAAAGATCTGAAAATAGATTTCAACGTGTGGTGCAGATGGAAAAAAACAGCAGCACAAAGAAAAGACTTCTGTAGGTTTAAGACCTAATTCTGCTAAAGACTTTTTAAACAAACTGAATTTAATGCTTTTAAGACTCTGCACCACCAGAGGCTTCTGCTGACATTTAACTCCAGAGTAAACACAGAGTCTAGCAGCTAGTCCTCCTCCCTCCGATCCAAAAAGTGGGGATCACACAACAGGACTGGAGAGGAAGACCGATTATTTCTCTGGCTGCTTTTCCACAGTTTTTTTTTTTTTTATAATTTATTTATGGCAAAGTCACAACACAACATACAGTCTCAAAAAGGTTTCAGCGGTTTATAGAAATCCTGTTTGAAACAATATAAAATTATGTCACTCATTTTCCTGCATATTCAGTTTAGCAAGAAACATTAAAACAACTTTAAAGATCTGTTGCGAAGAAAACTGTAAAATATTTTTTACACGTCCTGATGTCTAAGCTGCATTGACTCCATTGTGAGTTTTGTCCCAAAAAAATGGGTGGAAAAAAAAGATTAACAAATTAATTTAAATAATGATTTTAAATGATAATACTATAATTTGTCTGAAAGAGTCTAACAAAATATCAAAGTATTGTTTTACAGATTCAAGTCACTGCAGCTAGAACCTGGTGTTCCCTTTAGTCCTGCTGTGGGAAACAAAGAGAAACTGTTTGTGTCATTTACCTTTTCCTGAGAAACGAATGTAGAGCTCTTACAGTCTGTGGAGTTGTACGAGAAGTCGTATGTGAAGGTTTTGGTTCGTTCCCTCACTGAATCTCCAGCGACGCCATCTGGGAGCTGAACATAGAAAACAATATGAGTTTGACAACAAAGGCATTAAGATCATGGTCACAGCTTGTGTCAATGGGAACATTGTCATTTTTTTAAAAAGTACCTTCAGGTTGGTGATGGACGTTTTGTTTCCTTCCATCTTGATGATGCATTTTGCTGTCAAGTCCTTCTCCCTGTGGAACATCAAGAACAGTTTGTGTTATTGCTACAAGAAATAACATCTTTGGATGCTCGTCCTTCCTGAGAGTCGTGGTCTGGCCTCAGAAAGTCTCGTTTGACTGGTGGATTTTGATTCTATCAGCACTGCTCTGTGAAAGTTGTTGCTGACTGTCTCAATGTTTGTCACTAGCTGCTCTTTTGCTTGACTGACCTGTTGTGTGTATGTTGCTGAGTACACCAGTGGTTTGTTGCTTTTTTTAGGATATTACAAAGTGTTGTATCATCTATGTCTAATGTTGTGTCATGTGCACTGACTCTAATAGTTGTTCTCTCTTTGGTCAGACTACAGATGCTCGTATTTCTCCCATTGACTCTCGTTGATCTCTGGTTTCATACAGACTGATTAAACCACAAATTTCAAGTAGAGATCCAAGAGAATCTAGACTTCCAGCTAGTTATTATTTAACAATCTCACAGGACACACCGGTCAGTCAAAGGTTCAATATTTTTGCTCACCTGTTATGTGGGTTATCTGATTTAAAAGGTGCCATGTTTTATGCCGTTTAACATTTTGAGGTGTAAAAGCTGAAATTAAGAACTTTTATCTCACATTCAGCTTTTGATATTGAACCCAAATGTCTTTGGTGTACAGGAAAAACAATTAGGCCATACTTTTGGCCATACTGCGTCTGAGTGTTTATTGAGGTTGTGCACATTTGGAGTTGTCTTTATTTTGCAGACACACCCAGCTAGTATCAATAAAAAGCACATGACTGAACCTGAATTTTATCAGCAGCAAATGTTAGCTTAGTCCTGAACAATCCGTCTCCAGACCGGTTTGTTCTGGGGCTCAACAATATCCTATAATGTTTCACTCAAACATTAAAATAACAGAAGATGATTCACGCCTCTGCACAATGTCAGTGTGATCAAAGTCGGCATCAGCTGTGTTTATATTGGGACATAAAGGTGGATGTTATCTTAGAGCAACATGATAACTCTACAACACGTTATGTAATGCTGTTCTGTCATTTAATCAGGTTAATACAGACACATGACACTGCAAAACATTTCTGCACACACTTAGTGTTTGAGCCTTAAAAAAGAAATTAACAAATTCAATAAAAGGGTTTTTAATGTCATTTTTTGATCAGACTGTTCCACGTGTGAATAAGAACTTTGATTTTAACTTGGTATATGCAGAATGTCCTAAAAGAACAAAGATGTTACAGAACAAACAAAATATTAGTTTGTATGAAAACTGAACCTTTGGTGTTTGGAACCAGTTTCAAATGGTTTGCAGTGTCTAACCCTGCTTGTGAGGACAGTTTAGGCTGAATGATAAGGACTGCTACTTCCTGATTAATCAGGTATTGGGACATTTTAACTGCTTTTATCCAATCCAGAGTCCAAACCCCAAAGTTATTCAGTTTGTGACGCACAAAGCATTGAATCCTCACGTTAGGGAAGGTTCAGCATTTCTGCTCAAACCCTGAAACTCGTGCTGCAAGAACTGCAGCCCCACAATCACAACCGTGGGAAAAGGTAAAGGAAATAGTGTTTGATTAGTAAACCACAAGAACAGTGAACTTGCAGGAGTGAATCTGCTTTACATTCTTTAATTACAACTGATTTCACTGGAAATCCGCCATGCTACACCTGCTGTGCCTCTCAGGTACAAAATAATAATACACCGTCAGTCTGTGTTGAAACTATTAAATCAATTCCTGCTCAGTTGCTTCAAACACACCCTAGGGTCTGTTTAAAGACTGGTAATATTTCTTGTTTGATAAGCACAGAGCTCAGTGAACACATAGAACAGACCACAACAGACCACCAGCAGTTAGAAGATGACCAAAGAGACACCAACAAACCAACAGCTAAAAAATGAATGAACAAATGACTCCAAGACATGACAGTCTTATCTGTAGTTGTTTATGACCAGTGATATGCTAAATTATCTGAAAGAGAAAGACGACCAAAAAAAAAAAAAAAAAAAAGGCACAAAATGATGCAAAACAATCCTACAGACAAATAAATGACCAAACAGACAGAAACATGACGACTAAAAACTAATTCAATCAGAAAATAACACACTAAATGACCAAAGGACCATTTAGAAAACTTCAGTGTTATTTTTTGGTCATTTTTTAGTCCCAGGGTCCAACACAGGAGGGACAGGGGGCCCTTTACCTGTCTGTGCCCGGGGCCCCCACACTCATTATCTAGGAACTAATAGAGAACTAATAGAGAACTAATGGAGAACTAATAGAGAACGAATAGAGAACTACTGGAGAACTACTAGAGAACTAATGGAGAACTAATGGAGAACTAATGGAGAACTAATGGAGAACTACTAGAGAACTACTGGAGAACTACTGGAGAACTACTAGAGAACTAATGGAGAACTACTAGAGAACTACTGGAGAACTAATAGAGAACTAATAGAGAACTAATGGAGAACTACTAGAGAACTAATGGAGAACTACTAGAGAACTACTGGAGAACTAATAGAGAACTAATAGAGAACTAATAGAGAACTAATAGAGAACTAATAGAGAACTAATAGAGAACTACTAGAGAACTAATAGAGAACTAATAGAGAACTACTGGAGAACTAATAGAGAACTAATAGAGAACTAATAGAGAACTAATAGAGAACTACTGGAGAACTAATAGAGAACTACTGGAGAACTAATAGAGAACTAATAGAGAACTACTGGAGAACTACTGGAGAACTACTGGAGAACTAATAGAGAACTAATAGAGAACTACTGGAGAACTAATAGAGAACTAATAGAGAACTAATAGAGAACTACTGGAGAACTAATAGAGAACTAATAGAGAACTACTGGAGAACTAATAGAGAACTAATAGAGAACTACTGGAGAACTAATAGAGAACTAATAGAGAACTAATGGAGAACTAATAGAGAACTACTGGAGAACTAATAGAGAACTACTGGAGAACTAATAGAGAACTAATAGAGAACTACTGGAGAACTAATAGAGAACTAATAGAGAACTAATAGAGAACTAATAGAGAACTACTGGAGAACTAATAGAGAACTAATAGAGAACTAATAGAGAACTAATAGAGAACTACTGGAGAACTAATAGAGAACTAATAGAGAACTAATAGAGAACTAATAGAGAACTAAGAGAACTACTGGAGAACTAATAGAGAACTAATAGAGAACTAATAGAGAACTAATAGAGAACTACTGGAGAACTAATAGAGAACTAATAGAGAACTACTGGAGAACTAATAGAGAACTAATAGAGAACTACTGGAGAACTACTGGAGAACTACTGGAGAACTAATAGAGAACTAATAGAGAACTAATAGAGAACTAATAGAGAACTACTGGAGAACTAATAGAGAACTAATGGAGAACTAATAGAGAACTAATAGAGAACTACTGGAGAACTAATAGAGAACTAATAGAGAACTAATAGAGAACTAATAGAGAACTACTGGAGAACTAATAGAGAACTAATAGAGAACTACTGGAGAACTAATAGAGAACTAATAGAGAACTACTGGAGAACTACTGGAGAACTAATAGAGAACTAATAGAGAACTACTGGAGAACTAATAGAGAACTAATAGAGAACTACTAGAGAACTACTGGAGAACTAATAGAGAACTAATAGAGAACTAATAGAGAACTAATGGAGAACTAATGGAGAACTAATAGAGAACTACTGGAGAACTAATAGAGAACTAATAGAGAACTAATGGAGAACTAATGGAGAACTAATAGAGAACTAATGGAGAACTAATGGAGAACTAATGGAGAACTAATGGAGAACTAATAGAGAACTACTAGAGAACTACTGGAGAACTAATAGAGAACTAATAGAGAACTAATAGAGAACTAATAGAGAACTAATAGAGAACTACTGGAGAACTAATAGAGAACTAATAGAGAACTAATAGAGAACTACTGGAGAACTAATAGAGAACTACTAGAGAACTAATAGAGAACTAATAGAGAACTACTGGAGAACTAATAGAGAACTAATAGAGAACTAATAGAGAACTACTGGAGAACTAATAGAGAACTAATAGAGAACTAATAGAGAACTACTGGAGAACTACTGGAGAACTAATAGAGAACTAATAGAGAACTAATGGAGAACTACTAGAGAACTAATGGAGAACTACTAGAGAACTACTGGAGAACTAATAGAGAACTAATAGAGAACTAATGGAGAACTACTAGAGAACTAATGGAGAACTACTAGAGAACTAATAGAGAACTAATAGAGAACTAATAGAGAACTACTGGAGAACTAATAGAGAACTAATAGAGAACTAATAGAGAACTAATAGAGAACTACTGGAGAACTAATAGAGAACTACTGGAGAACTAATAGAGAACTAATAGAGAACTAATAGAGAACTACTGGAGAACTACTGGAGAACTACTGGAGAACTAATAGAGAACTAATAGAGAACTAATAGAGAACTAATAGAGAACTACTGGAGAACTAATAGAGAACTAATAGAGAACTAATAGAGAACTACTGGAGAACTAATAGAGAACTAATAGAGAACTAATAGAGAACTAATAGAGAACTAATAGAGAACTACTGGAGAACTAATAGAGAACTAATAGAGAACTACTGGAGAACTAAGAGAACTACTAGAGAACTACTAGAGAACTACTGGAGACCTAATAGAGAACTACTAGAGAACTAATAGAGAACTAATAGAGAACAATAGAGAACTACTAGAGAACTAATAGAGAACTAATAGAGAACTACTAGAGAACTACTAGAGAACTAATGGAGAACTACTAGAGAACTAATAGAGAACTACTGGAGAACTACTAGAGAACTAATAGAGAACTAATAGAGAACTACTGGAGAACTAATAGAGAACTAATAGAGAACTAATGGAGAACTAATAGAGAACTAATAGAGAACTACTGGAGAACTACTAGAGAACTAATGGAGAACTACTAGAGAACTAATAGAGAACTACTGGAGAACTACTGGAGAACTAATAGAGAACTACTAGAGAACTACTGGAGACCTAATAGAGAACTAATAGAGAACTAATAGAGAACTAATGGAGAACTAATGGAGAACTAATAGAGAACTACTGGAGAACTAATAGAGAACTAATAGAGAACTAATGGAGAACTAATGGAGAACTAATGGAGAACTAATAGAGAACTAATGGAGAACTAATGGAGAACTAATGGAGAACTAATGGAGAACTAATAGAGAACTACTAGAGAACTACTGGAGAACTAATAGAGAACTAATAGAGAACTAATAGAGAACTAATAGAGAACTAATAGAGAACTACTGGAGAACTAATAGAGAACTAATAGAGAACTAATAGAGAACTACTGGAGAACTAATGGAGAACTAATGGAGAACTAATAGAGAACTAATAGAGAACTACTGGAGAACTAATAGAGAACTAATAGAGAACTAATAGAGAACTACTGGAGAACTAATAGAGAACTAATAGAGAACTAATAGAGAACTACTGGAGAACTACTGGAGAACTAATAGAGAACTAATAGAGAACTAATGGAGAACTACTAGAGAACTAATGGAGAACTACTAGAGAACTACTGGAGAACTAATAGAGAACTAATAGAGAACTAATGGAGAACTACTAGAGAACTAATGGAGAACTACTAGAGAACTAATAGAGAACTAATAGAGAACTAATAGAGAACTACTGGAGAACTAATAGAGAACTAATAGAGAACTAATAGAGAACTAATAGAGAACTACTGGAGAACTAATAGAGAACTACTGGAGAACTAATAGAGAACTAATAGAGAACTAATAGAGAACTACTGGAGAACTACTGGAGAACTACTGGAGAACTAATAGAGAACTAATAGAGAACTAATAGAGAACTAATAGAGAACTACTGGAGAACTAATAGAGAACTAATAGAGAACTAATAGAGAACTACTGGAGAACTAATAGAGAACTAATAGAGAACTAATAGAGAACTAATAGAGAACTAATAGAGAACTACTGGAGAACTAATAGAGAACTAATAGAGAACTACTGGAGAACTAAGAGAACTACTAGAGAACTACTAGAGAACTACTGGAGACCTAATAGAGAACTACTAGAGAACTAATAGAGAACTAATAGAGAACAATAGAGAACTACTAGAGAACTAATAGAGAACTAATAGAGAACTACTAGAGAACTACTAGAGAACTAATGGAGAACTACTAGAGAACTAATAGAGAACTACTGGAGAACTACTAGAGAACTAATAGAGAACTAATAGAGAACTACTGGAGAACTAATAGAGAACTAATAGAGAACTAATGGAGAACTAATAGAGAACTAATAGAGAACTACTGGAGAACTACTAGAGAACTAATGGAGAACTACTAGAGAACTAATAGAGAACTACTGGAGAACTACTAGAGAACTAATAGAGAACTAATAGAGAACTACTGGAGAACTAATAGAGAACTAATAGAGAACTAATGGAGAACTAATAGAGAACTACTGGAGAACTAATGGAGAACTACTGGAGAACTAATAGAGAACTAATAGAGAACTACTGGAGAACTAATAGAGAACAATAGAGAACTAATGGAGAACTAATAGAGAACTAATAGAGAACTACTAGAGAACTAATAGAGAACTAATGGAGAACTACTAGAGAACTAATAGAGAACTACTAGAGAACTAATAGAGAACTAATAGAGAACAATAGAGAACTACTAGAGAACTACTAGAGAACTAATAGAGAACTACTAGAGAACTACTAGAGAACTACTAGAGAACTACTAGAGAACTAATGGAGAACTACTAGAGAACTAATAGAGAACTACTGGAGAACTACTAGAGAACTAATAGAGATAATAGAACTACTGGAGAACTAATAGAGAACTAATAGAGAACTAATAGAGAACTAATAGAGAACTACTGGAGAACTACTAGAGAACTAATGGAGAACTACTAGAGAACTAATAGAGAACTACTGGAGAACTACTAGAGAACTAATAGAGAACTAATAGAGAACTACTGGAGAACTAATAGAGAACTAATAGAGAACTAATAGAGAACTACTGGAGAACTACTGGAGAACTAATAGAGAACTAATAGAGAACTACTGGAGAACTAATGGAGAACTAATAGAGAACTAATAGAGAACTAATGGAGAACTAATAGAGAACTAATAGAGAACTACTGGAGAACTACTGGAGAACTAATAGAGAACTAATAGAGAACTACTGGAGAACTAATAGAGAACTAATAGAGAACTAATAGAGAACTACTGGAGAACTACTGGAGAACTAATAGAGAACTACTGGAGAACTAATAGAGAACTAATGGAGAACTAATGGAGAACTAATAGAGAACTACTGGAGAACTACTGGAGAACTAATAGAGAACTACTGGAGAACTACTAGAGAACTAATAGAGAACTACTGGAGAACTACTGGAGAACTAATAGAGAACTAATAGAGAACTACTGGAGAACTAATAGAGAACTAATAGAGAACTAATAGAGAACTAATAGAGAACTACTGGAGAACTAATGGAGAACTAATAGCAGAACTAATAAGAGAACTAATGGAGCAACTAATAGAGAACTAATAGAGAACTACTGAGAACTACTGAGAACTAATAGAGAACTAATAGAGAACTACTGAGAGAACTAATAGAGAACTAATAGAGAACTAATAGAGAACTACTGGAGAAACTTACTGGAGAACTAATAGAGAACTAATAGAGAACTACTGGAGAACTACTAGAGAACTAATAGAGAACTACTGGAGAACTACTGGAGACTAATAGAGAACTAATAGAGAAATACTGGAGAACTAATAGAGAAACTAATAGAGAAACTTACTGGAGAACTACTAGAGAACTAATAGAGAACTATGGAGAACTACTGGAGAACTAATAGAGAACTCTGGAAACTACTGGAGAACTAAATAGAGAACTACTGAGAAATACGGAGAACTAATAGAGAACTAATAGAGAACTACTGGAGAACTACTGGAGAACTAATAGAGAACTAATAGAGAACTACTGGAGAACTAATAGAGAACTAATAGAGAACTAATGGAGAACTAATAGAGAACTACTGGAGAACTACTGGAGAACTAATAGAGAACTAATAGAGAACTACTGGAGAACTACTGGAGAACTAATAGAGAACTAATAGAGAACTACTGGAGAACTAATAGAGAACTAATAGAGAACTACTGGAGAACTACTGGAGAACTAATAGAGAACTAATAGAGAACTAATGGAGAACTAATAGAGAACTACTGGAGAACTAATAGAGAACTAATAGAGAACTAATAGAGAACTAATAGAGAACTACTGGAGAACTAATAGAGAACTAATAGAGAACTAATAGAGAACTAATAGAGAACTACTGGAGAACTACTAGAGAACTACTGGAGAACTACTGGAGAACTACTGGAGAACTAATAGAGAACTAATAGAGAACTACTGGAGAACTAATAGAGAACTAATAGAGAACTACTGGAGAACTAATAGAGAACTAATAGAGAACTACTGGAGAACTACTGGAGAACTAATAGAGAACTAATAGAGAACTACTGGAGAACTAATAGAGAACTAATAGAGAACTAATAGAGAACTAATAGAGAACTACTGGAGAACTACTGGAGAACTAATAGAGAACTAATAGAGAACTAATAGAGAACTACTGGAGAACTAATAGAGAACTAATAGAGAACTACTGGAGAACTAATAGAGAACTAATAGAGAACTACTGGAGAACTACTGGAGAACTAATAGAGAACTAATAGAGAACTAATAGAGAACTACTGGAGAACTAATAGAGAACTAATAGAGAACTACTGGAGAACTACTGGAGAACTAATAGAGAACTACTGGAGAACTACTGGAGAACTAATAGAGAACTAATAGAGAACTAATAGAGAACTACTGGAGAACTAATGGAGAACTAATGGAGAACTAATAGAGAACTACTGGAGAACTACTGGAGAACTACTGGAGAACTAATAGAGAACTACTGGAGAACTAATGGAGAACTAATAGAGAACTAATAGAGAACTAATAGAGAACTACTGGAGAACTAATAGAGAACTAATAGAGAACTAATAGAGAACTAATAGAGAACTAATAGAGAACTAATAGAGAACTAATAGAGAACTAATAGAGAACTACTGGAGAACTAATAGAGAACTAATAGAGAACTAATAGAGAACTACTGGAGAACTAATAGAGAACTAATAGAGAACTAATAGAGAACTAATGGCGCCTGTGAGACGACGTGAGTTCACATCATCAGTGAGATCTGAGCAGAGTTAATGGACCGAGCTACATCTGTTTGAGCCACTTCTTCACCCAACAGTCATTTTCTGACTCAAAACTGAAAATATCCCACTGTAACCGTGAGATAAGAGCCTTGTTGTCCTCCACTCACCGCCTGTTCATGGGCCTGACACGGACAGCCACCCGAACCGATGCCATGGCACATCCCGCTGTTGTCCGTCCGGTCCGTGACTCAGTTAGCCTCCGACTGAGCGGAGCCGCTTTATAACGGCTAAGCAGCTAGCTAACGGCTAAGCAACTAGCATGAGCCACAGCGACATAAAGAGGGCAAAAGTCCCAAAGATAACGGACCGACTGCAGACCGATAGGAACAAATCAAACAGAAAGTCAGGGGACAGAGGGGGTCACCGTGGACAGATCGTTATCGTGGTCCGGTGACACTGCGCCACAGTCCCGGTGTTAACCGGCTCATTTCTACGGTCACTGTTTTTTAGCCGTTAGCCTGTTAGCCCGTTAGCCTGTTAGCTTCACATGACATCAGAGAAACATCAGCTGACAACAACATCACACCTGTACGGGGGCCGGCAGGAGACAAAGATCTGCACTGATCCTCTGACAGCTGGAGGACAATTATTAGCACATGTACAAAATCTGTACATATCTTTTTAGCAATCTTAGAAAGTAGAAAAGTAATTAAGTACATTAACAGAAGTACTGAAGTACAATATACTGGGTACTACTAGTTAAGTATTTCCTTTTTGTGAATACTTCAGTTTTACTTTGCTGCATGTATCTGAAGCTCTAGTCACTTTGCAGATGCAGATTGTTAAAGCAGAATCCAAGGAACTAAGAAATGCTGATGTTTTATTCTGGATGAAGCAGCAGTCAGAAAATAAAGAGTTAAATTCAGCCTCACCTTTACCTGCTGCTACATCACTGATAATAATACATTAATACATAAACAGGCTACTTTTAATGTACTAACAGCCTTTGCTGTATGTTATTTATATAATTCTGTATTTGATGTACTTATGCTTTCAGAACTTTTCTTGTATTTCTTCTCTTCACAAACTGAATCTTGTCTGGTTAGTAAGTAGAACACAGATCAATACACAGTTCATAGCAGCACAATAGGAATACAGTCCAGTGATCCAGTAAACAAGATTAACTTTATCACGATTGCCAAACTGGTGCAGAGCTGAGTCAGCATCCTGAGAATTTAGTTGTGTGATAATGGACGAGATCTAAAATAGGTTTTGATCATGCTAAACTTTGTTCCCACCTTTAAACCTCTGTCCAGAGAGGAGGAGCTCAAAGTCTCCAAACAGAGGATGGCAAGAAGAGTCCAGTGTGCAGTATGGAATAAGTACTTTACTTAAGTTTTCTCAAATAAAAGTATCAGTACAGCAGTTTAGAATTGCTTTGTTAGAAGTAGGAGTGTGAAGTACCTAATAACTTTCCATCGTTGTAGATAATGGATAATAACAGACATCCATCAGTGTGATGCAGTAAAACAGAATACTGTATAGAGTGTACTTCTCCTCCCGGCCTGCCGGGGGCGGTAGCTACAGTATAACAGCAGCTGGTGCTGCCGGCGCCACACTGGTCGTTTCCTGTGGTACATGAGCGGTGTGAGTGAAGACGGCGTGAGTTTCTTTTATTTATTTCAATTTCCCCAGCTACTCTTGTAGCTGTAAATTGACCGAGTATTATAACAGAATGATGTTAAATATGCAGTGTGTTGTTTTCAGTGTAAGGAGCACCTCTAATGTTTAGCTTGGAAGATAAGAGCAACTAAGCAAACGTTATGAATGAACGTAGCTAGCTGACGTTAGCTAACCCATGCTAACATTAGCTTTAGCTGAGCAGCTAATTCATTTCTCATTTATATTTATGATTTTAAACAAACAACGCCCATCAGATGGAAAGTTAATTTGTAAAATCACTGGCTTTAACTAGCAGCTTATGATAGTCGAACTTTAATATAATGTTTAAACATGAGGTCAAAGTTTTTAATGTTTGCATTACGACGACTTTTTCTAATTTTCCTTACAAAGTTTAGAAAGTCAGAATGTTGTAGTGCGTATAGTTATCCTTTGACTCATTCATGACCAAACGAATATCACTTTAAAAGGCTGTACAACTAAAGACAAAGGTATAAATAAGCAATAAAGACGTACAGTATATTAACATTGTAACCAGTAACATAATACTGCAGTAGTACTGCACATTGTACCAAATCTTTGCACATTCAGCATTCTGAGAATAATACATTTAAAAAGATGAAAAATCTGAACTTGATCCCCTGTTGTTTCCACAGACTCTACCATGGATATTCGACCGAACCACACAATTTACATCAACAATATAAATGATAAAGTTAAGAAAGAAGGTGAGTGTATATTTATTCACATTTGACTAACAACAATGGTCATTATTGATTAATCTACAGATTTGAGGGTAACTTGTTTAGTCTATAATGTGTCTGATCTGTGTCCTAATGTGCACTATCAACTGTCATCTCAGTAGTGAACAGTAGTTTAGACCTGTTCTGATTCTCTTCTTCATCCTGCAGAGCTGAAGCGCTCGCTCTATGCACTCTTCTCTCAGTTCGGTCAGATTATCGACATAGTGGCCATGAAGACGATGAAGGCAAGAGGACAGGCTTTCGTCGTCTTTAAAGAGCTCGCCGCTGCCACCAACGCACTCAGGCAGCTGCAGGGTTTCCCCTTCTACAACAAGCCGATGGTAGGATGAGAGCAATGACCTCTGCCTGCACTCACAAAACTTCATTAGCCACATTTTTATGTTTACTGTTGGGGTTCTGTTTAGCTTAATTCATCATCAAGAAGTCTCCTGTTTAACTGAACCATGTCATGTTGTTTATCAGAGGATTCAGTATGCAAAGACTGACTCTGAGGTCATCACTAAGATGAAGGGCGTCCATGGAGACAAGGAGAAAAAGAAGGAGAAGAAGAAGAAGCTTCAGGAGCCGGCAGCTAACCTTCCAAAAAAAACTGTGCCGGTGAGTGAAGGTTCTGTCAGCACACAAGTTTACATGCTCATGCTCATGAAAACTACTTAATCTAAGGAGATGAGTAATTTGGTCTTTTCTGTGGAAAATGCATGGTGCAAAATAACTATTAGACATAACCTTTGTGTTGGTTTTAGTTGTACTGCAAAAACAAGGCAGCATTGCCTTGTAGGTTTGTCCCCTTTTATCTAGCGGTAATTCTCTGCTGAAAGTAGCAGAGTGGTTAGTCAGTGCATCAGTCTAGTGATGCCCATCTGACACTGATGAGCCGATATAAACTTCAAACTGCAGTTCCATTTCCCGTGAACCACTGCTTCAAAGCTCGCTTTGGTGTGGAAAAAGACACATGACCATTGACGTCCGAAGCACCAACAGCTTCGGTCTCTTGAGTGAATCATGGTTTCATCATCATGGTTTAAACCAGTTGATATTGCTTCATAACGCGTGATTCAACAGGTTCCTTGTTGTGTAAAAAGCACTACAGTATATAGTCACTCAAAATAATGGACAATATGATTTAGCAAGCACAACTTCTCCCAACAACTACACTACATGGGGTGGCTGTGGCTAAATAGATAGAGCAGTTGTCTGCTAATCATAGGATTGGTGGTTCGATTCCCGGCTGCCATGTCACATGCCAAAGTGTCCTTGGGCAAGATACTGAACCCCAAGTTTCCCCCAGTGAGTCAGATCAGCTGCATAACAACTCACGCATTTGTGTGCGCGAATGGGTGAATGAGACGCAGTGTAAAGCGCTTTGAGTACCAGCTAGGTAGAAAAGCGCTATATAAGTGCAGAACATACGGGGGTGGCTGTGGCTCAATAGGTAGAGCAGTTGACTGCTAATCCCCGGATTTGTGGTTCGATTCCCGGTCACATCACATGCCAAAGTGTCCTTGGGCAAGATGGGTGAATGAGACGCAGATGAGACGTACCAGCTAGGTAGAAAAGCGCTATATAAGTGCGGACCATTTACCATTTACATACAGTTATAGAATCAACCGACCAGTCAGTCAATCTTTACAAAAATATATGTACATCATTCACACAAACACTAGTTACACTCATCATGTAATGTTTAAGACATTGTTTAGCTGTCTCTTATTGTGCCACTAGATGTCACTGAAACAAATCTTTGAATGAACAAACCCATTTTTCTGACAATTGATGAAGTGGTTCAATGATGGTTCATCACTAGCAGTTTCATGCACTCATGTAACCTGGTTAGAGTATGCTTTCTCGAGTAAGCTGTATTCTTAAGTGTAGTTGGTCGCTCAGATGCTGATACAGTATTAGGTTTCAGGTTTGATGCTTTTGTGGATTCATACTCATCAAATTTATCTGAGACAAATGCACTGATGCCACTTTACAGCAAAATTAGGTTAACCTCCTCTGTCTGCCTGAGGTGGACATGAGGTGAAATAAAGGCAGGTTTCAGATATTTTATGATAAATGAACAAAGAAGACGACAAAAGTAAAGCTGTAGGTCTGCTTCTCTTTGTTCCAAGAAGAGCAGGTGCAGAGGCACATGAGATACTAATCCTCGACATGTGAAACAAAATCCAACTGCAGTTATGGAGACAGTACAAATAACTTATCAAACAACTGAGACCAAAACCAAGATGCAAACGTCCATGGTGACACTGAGCTGGAAGTTTGATACCGTATCCTGGAAATCACTGTCCTATGTATGTAATATCAGTAACATTTTGTCTCAATAGAAATCTCAATGTGAGCTGCAGCTGTGATGTGCTGCATTCATGGACGCTACAAAGTCTAGGTTATCTGTGCTTTCAAAGCCACCAAATCTGTGCATTTTGAGAATTGTTACTCCCCAAGTAATTTTTATGGTTCAGATACTACATGATTATCAAGGACTCTGTAAATCTGTACTGTATTGGTTAGTACTCAAAAGTAAGTTATTTTAAGTACTAGTATTGTTGTATCCCTATTTGTTTAATATCTGCGTGTTAACCGTATTGTCTGGTGCCAACTCCCTCGTAGCAAGGTAGGAAGATGTCAGTGTCTTTATGCTAACAAGGCACCAAAACAACAGCTTTTTCAATAATTACAAACTCCCATTAATCAACTGTAGCTATTTCTTTCTTCTTCTTTTTTTTTTTTTTTTTATATAAGAAACGAGGTAAAATGACAACTTACTTTATTGAACCAGCTCAACACTGCAGCAGATTAAACTGAGGAAAATGTATTAAAGTTTGGAGCGGGGGACAGTTTTATCACTGGGGTGAATTGTCATCATTTACCAAGCAGATTGTTCTGACAGCTTGTTTCCACTGCCCTCAAGTGGCCAAGACAACTACTTCAGGTTTTAGGTGTTGAAAAGAGGCTCAATCAGACGAACAGGTTGGAAGCTCCGCCTCCTAACTCCTTACAAAGATTGCTGCATGAAGTCAGAGCAGGTCGTATTGTCATAGGCTCCCTGAATAATAAACCACTGATCAAATAGAGCAGCGGTCACTGTGGTCAAATCAAATCAGATTTTATTTACATGGCCCAATTCCAAACATTTTTCTCAGTGGGCTTTCGATGGTGAACTTCTAAGAAGAAAACATTACACAAAAACATTTGAAAATGATCATATAAAGATAAAATAAATCCCAGTTGATGTCCAGTTAATGTGAAATCCCAGGATGCTTAGGAAAAAAGTTGTTCCCAGGCAGAGAGAACTTTATATTGATGTGAAACTCTTTAATTTTATGAATACAGTAGACAGACTGTCTGAGATTTCTAAAACTCAACTAACCATCTAGACACTAAACTTTACACATCACTAATCACTAATAAGAGTCATGACTGTAATAAAACAAAAAGACATATTTAAAACTATATTTCTCTGTGCATGGAAGACTCATCATTAACGTGTACAAACTGAAATCTATCCGATAGATACGATTTAAACCACTCTAGTGCTGTTCCTTTGATCCCAATGACATGTTCCAGACTGTGTAATAAAATGTTGTGATCTATAGTGTCGAATGCAGCACTAAGATCTAACAAGACGAGTATAGAGAGTAGTCCATTGTCTGATGCTAATAGAAGATCATTAGTAACCTTTACCAGTGCTGTTTCTGTACTATGATGTACTCTAAATCCTGACTGGAAATCTTCATACAAGTTATTACTGCGCAGGTGGTCGTACAATTGCTTAGAAACTACCTTTTCTTTTTAGAGATAAAGGGCAGATTGGATATTGGTCTATAATTCGCTAAGACCCCTGAGTCCAGAGTAGGCTTTTTGAGTAGAGGTTTGACTACAGTAACCTTAAAAGCCTGTGGTATGTAGCCTGTTGGTAAAGATAGATCGAGCTGATCTAATATGGACGTGCTGATCAAAGGTAAGACATCCTTGAGGAGTCTAGTCGGGATGGGGTCTAAGAGACATGTTGATGGTTTAGAGCAGGGGTATCAAACTCATTTTCACCGAGGGCCACATCAGTATAATGGCTATCCTCAAAGGGCCAGATGTGACTTATAAATGTAACTAAATGCAATCGAACGTAATGTAAAATAAATGTAACCACTCCTTAATGTTTAATAACTCATTATTTATTATAAATTATTCAAGTGACAATTACAGTTGCATAGAAAACATATGTTTGCTTGTTGCACTAACATAAATCCTTTTAAATTTTGTCAGCTTATAAAAACCCACATAACTCCATTAATGAAGGATCAAACTCTCCAAGTAAACAAAGAAAAAATAACATTGTGGTGAAACACACTTGAAAAGTTCATTGATGTAAAACATTTTTTTAATCTTTTATTTATCAAAAAAATATATATAATTGAATTCATCTACTGCTATGAATAAGTTTTCAAAAAATAATAGTTACAAAATCAGAAAGTTATCTATGGTTATCTACTAGATAAGCTGGGAAGAAGTAATTATGGGCTGAAAATGGATGAGTTTACAACTATATTGGTCAAGTTTTTCAAGTAGTCTTTGATGAGGAGATGCTGCCTGTTTTTGAACACAAGGGGATTCTCTCTCTACTATCGATCGATCATCTTCTGAAAATGATAAACACAAAACAAATGCACGCACAAACATTCAATTGTACACAGTTTAACAGTTTTTCTTGATAAACTGACATTTTTAAAACTCTGTAACACCTGCTCACAGACCTTCAGCATGCACTGCTTCAAAAACGCTCCCTCTGAAAAAGGCTTGGAAGCTTGGGCGATTTCTTCAGCCACAATGAAGCTAGCTTTTACTGCGGCCTCGTTTTTAGCTGTGGATTTTGTTAACAAACTCTGCTGCAACTGCAGTTTGCCTTTTAATTCTTGGGCAATTTGTTGTTTTTCTTGAAGGCTAGCTTTAGCGTACTTATCTCCGTGTTTGGCGTCAAAATGTCGACGCAGATTGTACTCTTTGACAACCGATATTGCCTCGTAACACAAAAGACATACCGGTCTTTCTCCTTGAAGCACAAACAAGTATTCGCTTTCCCATCTTTCTTGAAACAGTCTTCCTTCTGCATCAACTTTTCTCTCTCTGGACATTTTGGGATCATTATTTATATCTCAATTCCACTTCGTTGGCATAGATGTGGAAACACTGCCGCGGCTATTGAAGTCGAAAGGCATTGTGGGAAATGTAGTTTTTGGTAAAAGCACGCGCTTAATTTCTTTTTTGGTATTTATTTGTAGACACTCAAAACCACATCTGGCCCGCGGGCCTTGAGTTTGACACGTGGTTTAGAGGAATTAATTATTATATTTAACTCGGCATGATGTACAGGGAAGAAGCAGTCTTAAGTCCAAATGAATCAGAAAACAAGATTTAAATTCACGATAATAAATGTGAAAAATTATATGCTCTAAAAAAAAGCACATTGTTCTGATAGAATGAAAGCGGACGTTGTTATTGTGGTTTCCTCATTACTAAAATCTTGGTGTGTGGCTTGATGTGAATGTCCTTCTTAGAAGCATCATGTTAAAAACATTATTAAGAAACTGAGATTGAAGTTCAGGTTTAATTTCAGACACCTGTCTCGGTTTTCTTTGAAAGCAGGATAAGAGCGTCTCTGCCACATTCTTAGCAGTTCTTGATTCCACTGACTGGTTCTACATGAATGAACCAGCACAGTGTCTTCTTATGTTGGACTCTGTCTGACGGGGGGGCTTTAAGATTTGTTACGAACTTAAAACCATGAACTCATTATTGCACCTTCTACTGCGGAGTTGGTGTAGTCTTCCATACATAGTTTTTATGTTGGATTATATTGTCTGAAACTTAATTGGACTGTTAAGGGATTCTTCAAGATGGTCTTACATTTCAAAATAAAGCAAAGGCAACCAGAGGAAACACAAAAGGTTTCACGTGTTTTTATTGGAGCAAAAAGACAATATTTCATACGTGTGCAAAGTACCAGTCAAAAGAGATAAAAAATCAGGAAGTGGGATGAATATTTGTTTCAGTGTGTTGTCTGACAGTAAGTCTTGGTCAGTAGTCAGTAAGGTTCTGCTCTGCACAGACGCGGTCACATTTCACCCAGAACGTGACTTAGCTTCAAGAAATCTGTGCCTTTATGGACGATCCTCGTTCTGCCCAAACACACTCAAAGATTCTACTGAGACTCTTAAAGCAAATCAAACAGTCCCTCTGAGTAAATGCAGTTGGTGTCTTTCAAAGTTACAGTGTATTGAAGACTTGGCTCCGTGGGACTAAGTCAGCTGAACTTTGTGTTTCACACAGAACCAGACTGGGCATTTTGGCCCAGATTTCTCACAGTGGAGTTTCTGGGTGAAATGTCATGTTACAACTGTTACAGCCGCTACTGTCACATACACACTGTGTAAGCAGCTTGATATTGTTTTAAGACCATCTGGAAAAATGGTGAACTCATCCTTTAATGGTGCTGTCCACATGTTCTATATGTTCACTGTCCATTTGTTGTTGCAGGGATCAGCGGCTCCTGTGCACACACCTGTAGTCCAGGTAAGACGGTCGAATGCTTTTCTAGTTTTAGAAATAAACCAGAGTGATGTTGGATCCTGTTACTGGGTGACGTCACTGTCGTTTGGATTTCATCTTCTATAAAAACGTCCACTCTGCAGTTACTGTGGGACGGGGTTAAAAAGTCTTACAGTGCATGTTAAATTATTTTACTTTCAAACACTTTTCTGCTTTTTGTTCTCACATCTCTTGAAACAGAAACACTTTTTTAACAGCACTTTAATGTTTTTTCTCCTTGACTTAGATTTTGTTTGTTTGCATTGTTCCTCACTTGTAAGTCGCTTTGGATAAAAGTGTCTGAGAAATGACTAAATGTAAAAAGTAAACATTACTGAGAAATGATCATTTAAGTGAGTACATGTTTTTTACACAAGGGAACAAACTCCCCATAGACAGACGAGTATGTTCCCGATCGTTTCTAACGTCCAGGAACTGTGACATGTTGAAGTTATGTCTGTGTGAGACGGACAGCAGATCCACACTATAACTGATATACTGTTTTGAAAATGTCGTTCCTACTTCGTGTTTCTAGACAGCAGCTGTTAATCTGAAATATGCACTTTACCTTTGAACACATGAAGTCAATGTGTTTAGTACTTTAACGTTTTATATCTGTGGCTGAATGAAAAGTGACGCAACCCTCACATGACACTGGAGACTTTGAGTCTCTGGTGATAAAATAACAGACAGACGCCGTCCTTTATTGTAAATCTGTTGATTGGAAGCTGCAGCTGATCAGACACAGTTTTATACTGAGGTTCACAAACAACAGAATCAGTTTAAGAGCTGCTAGTTTTTATTTTGTACCATTAGAACCCGTTCTTACAGACGCAGTGCTGGAAGTGGGTGGAGCCTTTGAAAAGTAGTCCTGATCAGGATCTCTGTGTTCTCAGGTTCCAGATAATCCACCAAACTACATCCTGTTCCTCAGTAACCTTCCTGAAGAGACCAACGAGATGATGCTGTCCATGCTGTTCAACCAGTGAGTGTGGAACATCATCTCTGTGTCATCGTGTCTGTACAAACCTCCAGTGTGTGAATCTGATTCGGGTTTTTGTGCTGTGCAGGTTTCCTGGTTTCAAAGAGGTCCGGCTCGTCCCGGGGAAACACGACATTGCCTTTGTGGAGTTCGAGAGCGACACGCAGGCGGGCGTGGCTAAAGACGCCCTGCAGGGCTTCAGAATCACAGCGACCTGTGCCATGAAGGTCACCTACGCCAAGAAGTAGTCCCCATCCCCAGGTCTGATCACTGACGGGACACGAAAAGACTGAGCGGGGGTGGGGGGTGGTCCACAGACTTCCTGTTGTGTGTCCAGATTCAGATCTTGTAAATCCTGCAGAATGTGTTGATTTTTTTGTTTCTTTTTTTATTTACTTATTTTACTTTTTTTCTGATCTGTCGTCTTTCTTGAGGTTGAGACAAGAATCTCTGGCCTACTTCTTATTTTGTAAAATAAAATCTTTTTACATTATGTCTGTGTCGGTTTTTCTCCCCAGATCAGTTTTACACAGGCTGCGTTTCAAAATACAAAAATCTAATCTAATTTATCTGTTTGTGATTTCATGTTCAGAGTGTTTAAACTTCAGTCACAGATCAGTCAAATGTCGTCAGTGTGCTGTCATTTGTTCTGCAGACAGTCGTGTTAGATTTCACCCTAACGACTGATGTTAGTTCTATTTTCAGCTGCGTGACCAGAGGAGAGATTCTGATCAGAGCCGGTCCAGACACTCTGCACTTTGTGAACAGTTAATTACCCGGCAGAGGAGGAGAGATGGTCCCAGTGATGGAAGAACCGACTGAAACCTGTTGATCCCAGGAGTCTGTCCCTCTGCAGGTCCGGTCAGGTCAGGTCAGGCAGCCTGGACTGAAACCTCCATGTTCAGGTGAACAGATTGAACAGTGACAGAGAAATGATCAGGACATGTTGTCACCAAGGGACCAACAGGACAGAGGCGCCTCCAGACTTTTCTAGAGTACTGAAGTTTGACGTCACTTAGAAGAAGAAACGAGAGACGACGAGCGGCACAGAGCCTCTTCTTCACTGGATAATGAAACTGCTGGTTCACGACCTGTGTGACGTCTGTGTCTGAGTTTTCGTTGCTCTGTGAAGGGAGTGGGACCCGGTGTGGTACGAGATCTTCAGTTTCTTAGTAATTCCTCAGAACTAAAACAGCCTGATAGGTTTCAGGAGGATGTTCTGCTTCTGGATCAAATCAAACCTGCTGACGTTGGAGCTGAGTAGCGTATCTGACTTTGAGTCATCGCTGGTTTTAGTGTCTGTATTAGTCCAGATGTTTTACATATTTGAGCCAGGTGTCAGAACCTGTCCCGTGTTGAGACTGAGTCCGACGTTCTTTAACTTGAACCAGCTGCTTTTAGAACTAGTTTTAATGATGATCACCTTTAAACTGAGGAAAGAGAAGCAGCCACTGCGGTTTCTATAAATATGATCCTGATGTCAGCGTTTCTTTACTGTTCCACACACTCGTCCTGTGAACTCTGCTGATTCGGTACCAGATGAACCGAGAGGACGGGACACGGTTTGTTGTGTTCTGAGCTCTGTGACTTTCTAACAGAGGAACACAGAGATCTGCTGCCTGTACCGGTGCCGTTGGACCAGGACTCGCTCTCTTGTTTTTCCTCTGCCAGCAGCCTGGAGCTTGAGACTTGATGAAGTCCTGGGTTCTGGTCTGAGGACGGGTCTCCACCGGCTTCTGTTCCTGCTCTTTGCTCCATTAAAGAAGAAATGTAAACTTCATATCAGCACACGGGCCCAGAGGACCACAGGGACCGGGACATCTCGGCCCCCGGGTCCACTCCCTTGGTTTATGTTTACAGCCTCTTCTGTGCTATTTCCTGTCTCCTCCTGTTGGACTCCATGAAGAGTCGGGCTGCAGTCTGACCACACCGGTCTGTGGTTTGGAGATTGTGGAGTTTGGACACTGTGAGGAATCTGGGGGCAGCGAGCGGAGGACACGATGTCTCAAAGCTCGATGTAGAAGTGAAACCAGGCAGAGGAAGAAGAGATCCACAACGGCCTCTGTCCTTTTTATAGTTCTGACGAATCCATTGCACTACAGACTGATCGAGTCTCTGCTGTTTTAACCTTTGACCCTTTAAGACTCGTCTTCAGTAAAGACGTTTTATAATAATGATTAATGTCCACGAATCACAACATGTCAGGTTAACACAGTCATACCTGGTTAACGTAACCTGGTTAACGTAACCTGGTTAACGTAACCTGGTTAACGTAACCTGGTTAACGTAACCTGGTTAACGTAACCTGGTTAACGTAACCTGGTTAACTGATCCAGCTCATGAGGTTTCTCTGAAGCGGTTTCAGGACTGGATCTGCAGGACCACTGAAGTCCAGCTGCACAGTACCACAGAGTACTAATAAGTACTGCAGTCAAAATGTCACTTCAGTAAAATATGAAAGTTTTACTTAGTAACTTGAATTATTGTTATTGTTGTTGTTGTTTGTTTTATTCTACAGAACTTTGTACTTTTGATACATGATTTATAAATAAAGCTAGTAGTAGTAGTAGTAGTAGTAGTAGTAGTAGTAGTAATACTGCAATTCAGCCTAGTACACGATGAACTGCAGTAAGTGGAGTACTGCTTTAAGTACATTACTACGTCATGTCAACGAGCGTCCTCAGCTGTGTGTGTGTGTGTGTGTGTGTGTGTGTGTGTGTGTGTGTGTGTGTGTGTGTGGACTGTGGTGAACGCGCAGCGCGGTCCCGTGGCTCAGTCAGAGGAGCAGCGCTCGGAGTGAAGCAGCTTCAGGTTCGTGTCTCAGGATCCGAATCAATTCTACTTTAAGTAATATAATTTAATATTTAATTTAATATAATTTAATATTTAATTTAATATAATTTAATATAATTTAATATTTAATTTAATATTTAATCAGCTGGTTTTAGATTTGATTAGTTTCAGTTTGATGTTTTCTAAGGAATCAGTTGAATTATTTTAGTTTTGATTTCACTGATTCTCAGATCGGAGCTTTAATGACAGAATAAATGGAGTATTGAGTACTGCAGTACTGTAGGACTGGTAGTACTCACAGTACTCACAGTACTAGTTACAGCAACATGTTTGAATCCTCGGTTCTTTACTCTAGAAGTTCTGAATCAGTCCGAGCTGCTTCTGTTGCTTCTGCTGCTGCAGGTCAAGTCGTAAAGTTTCGGTCCTGTCCAGTTTGAATCCGGCTCCAGGATTCTGGGACTGTGTCCGCTGGACCTCCTGCTGTTTGATCCACTCGGACTCGCCGCAGGTCGGTGATGGTTCTGTGATGTCACAGGTTCGAGCTGTGCAGTCTGTCTGCAGCTCGGATCAGAACCTGATCAGAACCCGTGTCCAGCCCTGAAACCAGTTTCTCCACAGACCACGAGGATCCAGTCGTCCTGTCCTTAAGAAACCAAGTGAAGCACAGACAAAGCTGCTTGTTTCAGTGTCCAGACTCCGTGTTCAGGACCAGTCTGAGGTTCCGTTCAGAGTTCAAACCTGGTCTGGTTCTGTGGAAACACGAACGGATCAGTATTAGAGCAGACAAAACCCCGTCCCCCATGTCGTCCAGCTCTAAAAGTGTAGAGGAGCACTAGAAACCAGCTCTTTGGCTCAGATCAGGAACTTTCCGGCTCTGGTTTTGTGCTGAACAGGACGGGGACAGCAGACCCGAACTGCAGCCTCAGGAGGTTCTTATTTTAACACTGGAACTGGTTCTGGATCAAATCCATGTGTTCTTGGTTTCAGGTCTGCAGACAGTGCTGACATGATCCACTATGACTGACCAGACCAACAGCAGCTTGGCTCCTACAGACCACATCCTGGCCTCCGACGGTCCGGACTACGACGTCCCCCTGGACGATGTCCCGGACACCACTCAGGGCCGGGCCTTCTTCGTGGCCACCATCGTCATCGGCGTGGTCCTGGTGGGCATCATGCTGGTGTGCGGGGTGGGAAACTGCCTGTTCATCGCCAGCCTGGCCCGGTTCAAGCAGCTCCGGAACCTGACCAACATGCTGATCGTCAACCTGGCCGTGTCCGACGTGCTGGTGGCCGCGGTGTGCTGCCCCTTCCTGCTGGACTACTACGTGGTGAAGCGGCTGTCCTGGGACCACGGCCCCCTGCTGTGCGCCTCCACCAACTACCTGCGCACCGTGTCCCTCTACGTGTCCACCAACGCGCTGCTGGCGATCTCCGTGGACAGGTGGGTCCACCTGCGCACGCACACGCACACACGCACACGCACACACACAGGCTGCAGGCTGGACCCCAGAGAGCCTCAAAGGAGCCGTGAAGGTCCCAGGATCAGGTCCCTGGGGTTAAATAGATGGATGAGGGCTCATGGAAACCGTAGACAGAGGACAGTAGATAGAGGACTGAGGACAGTAGACTGAAGACTGAGGACAGTAGACTGAAGACTGAGGACAGTAGACTGAGACTGAGGACAGTAGACTGAGGACAGTAGACTGAGGACAGTAGATAGAGGACTGAGGACAGTAGACTGAAGACTGAGGACAGTAGACTGAAGACTGAGGACAGTAGACTGAAGACTGAGGACAGTAGACTGAAGACTGAGGACAGTAGACTGAGGACAGTAGACTGAGGACTGAGGACAGTAGACTGAAGACTGAGGACAGTAGACTGAGGACTGAGGACAGTAGACTGAGGACAGTAGACTGAGGACAGTAGACTGAGGACTGAGGACTGAGGACAGTAGACTGAGGACTGAGGACAGTAGACTGAGGACTGAGGACAGTAGACAGTAGACTGAAGACTGAGGACAGTAGACTGAGGACTGAGGACAGTAGACTGAAGACTGAGGACAGTAGACTGAGGACAGTGGACAGTAGACTGAAGACTGAGGACAGTAGACAGTAGACTGAGGACAGTAGACTGAAGACTGAGGACAGTAGACTGAGGACAGTGGACAGTAGACTGAAGACTGAGGACAGTAGACAGTAGACTGAGGACAGTAGACTGAGGACAGTGGACAGTAGACTGAAGACTGAGGACAGTAGACTGAGGACAGTAGACTGAGGACTGAGGACAGTAGACTGAGGACAGTAGACTGAGGACAGTAGACTGAGGACAGTAGACTGAAGACTGAGGACAGTAGACTGAAGACTGAGGACAGTAGACTGAGGACAGTGGACAGTAGACTGAAGACTGAGGACAGTAGACAGTAGACTGAGGACAGTAGACTGAAGACTGAGGACAGTAGACTGAGGACAGTAGACTGAGGACAGTAGACTGAGGACAGTAGACTGAGGACTGAGGACAGTAGACTGAGGACTGAGGACAGTAGACTGAAGACTGAGGACAGTAGACAGTAGACTGAGGACAGTAGATAGAGGACTGAGGACAGTAGACTGAGGACAGTAGACAGTAGACTGAGGACAGTAGACAGTAGACTGAGGACAGTAGACTGAGGACAGTAGACTGAGGACTGAGGACAGTAGACTGAAGACTGAGGACAGTAGACAGTAGACTGAGGACAGTAGACTGAGGACAGTGGACAGTAGACTGAAGACTGAGGACAGTAGACTGAGGACAGTAGACTGAGGACTGAGGACAGTAGACTGAGGACAGTAGACTGAGGACAGTAGACTGAGGACAGTAGACTGAAGACTGAGGACAGTAGACTGAAGACTGAGGACAGTAGACTGAGGACAGTGGACAGTAGACTGAAGACTGAGGACAGTAGACAGTAGACTGAGGACAGTAGACTGAAGACTGAGGACAGTAGACTGAGGACAGTAGACTGAGGACAGTAGACTGAGGACAGTAGACTGAGGACTGAGGACAGTAGACTGAGGACTGAGGACAGTAGACTGAAGACTGAGGACAGTAGACAGTAGACTGAGGACAGTAGATAGAGGACTGAGGACAGTAGACTGAGGACAGTAGACAGTAGACTGAGGACAGTAGACTGAGGACAGTAGACTGAGGACAGTAGACTGAGGACTGAGGACAGTAGACTGAGGACTGAGGACAGTAGACAGTAGACTGAAGACTGAAGACTGAGGACAGTAGACTGAAGACTGAGGACAGTAGACTGAAGACTGAGGACAGTAGACTGAGGACTGAGGACAGTAGACAGTAGACTGAGGACAGTAGACTGAAGACTGAGGACAGTAGACTGAGGACAGTAGACAGTAGACTGAGGACAGTAGACTGTAGACTGAGGACAGTAGACAGTAGACTGAGGACAGTAGACTGAGGACAGTAGACAGTAGACTGAGGACTGAGGACAGTAGACAGTAGACTGAGGACAGTAGACTGAAGACTGAGGACAGTAGACTGAAGACTGAGGACAGTAGACTGAAGACTGAGGACAGTAGACTGAGGACAGTGGACAGTAGACTGAAGACTGAGGACAGTAGACTGAAGACTGAGGACAGTAGACAGTAGACTGAGGACAGTAGACAGAGGACTGAGGACAGTAGACTGAGGACAGTAGACAGTAGACTGAGGACAGTAGACTGAGGACAGTAGACTGAGGACTGAAGACTGAGGACAGTAGACAGAGGACTGAGGACAGTAGATAGAGGACTGAGGACAGTGGACTGAAGACTGAGGACAGTGGACTGTAGACTGTAGACTGAGGACAGTAGACTGAGGACAGTAGACAGAGGACTGAAGACTGAGGACTGTAGACTGAGGACAGTAGACTGAGGACAGTAGACAGAGGACTGAAGACTGAGGACAGTAGACTGAGGACTGAAGACTGAGGACAGTGGACTGAGGACAGTAGACTGTAGACTGAGGACTGAAGACTGAGGACAGTGGACTGAGGACAGTAGACTGTAGACTGAGGACTGAAGACTGAGGACAGTAGACTGAGGACAGTAGACTGAGGACTGAAGACTGAGGACAGTAGACAGAGGACTGAAGACTGAGGACAGTAGACTGAGGACAGTAGACTGTAGACTGTAGACTGTAGACTGTAGACAGTAGACTGTAGACAGTAGACTGAAGACAGAGGACAGTGGACTGAGGACAGTAGACTGAGGACAGTGGACTGAGGACAGTAGACTGAGGACAGTAGACTGAGGACAGTAGACAGTAGACTGAGGACAGTAGACTGAGGACAGTGGACTGTAGACTGAGGACTGTAGACAGAAGACAGTAGACAGAAGACAGTAGACTGAGGACAGTAGACTGAGGACAGTAGACAGTGGACAGTAGACTGTAGACTGAGGACGGTAGAGAGAGGACAGTAGACTGTAGACTGAGGACGGTAGACAGTAGACAGAAGACAGTAGACTGAGGACAGTAGACAGTGGACAGTAGACTGTAGACTGAGGACGGTAGACAGAGGACAGTAGACAGAAGACAGTAGACTGAGGACAGTAGACTGTAGACTGAGGACAGTAGACTGTAGACTGAGGACAGTGGACTGTAGACTGAGGACAGTAGACTGAGGACAGTGGACTGAGGACAGTGGACAGTAGACTGTAGACAGTGGACTGTAGACAGTGGACAGAGGACAGTGGACAGTAGACTGAGGACAGTAGACTGAGGACAGTGGACTGAGGACAGTAGACTGAGGACAGTGGACTGTAGACTGAGGACAGTAGACTGAGGACAGTGGACTGAGGACAGTGGACAGTAGACTGTAGACAGTGGACTGTAGACTGTAGACAGTAGACTGTAGACAGTAGACTGAGGACAGTAGACTGTAGACAGAGGACAGTAGACTGAGGACAGTGGACTGAGGACAGTAGACTGTAGACTGTAGACAGTAGACTGTAGACTGTAGACAGTGGACTGTAGAAAGTGGACAGAGGACAGTAGACTGTAGACTGTAGACTGAGGACAGTAGACTGAGGACAGTAGACAGAGGACTGAAGACTGAGGACAGTAGACTGAGGACTGAAGACTGAGGACAGTGGACTGAGGACAGTAGACTGTAGACTGTAGACAGTGGACTGTAGACTGTAGACAGTGGACTGTAGACAGTGGACTGTAGACAGTGGACTGTAGACTGTAGACAGTGGACTGTAGACAGTGGACAGAGGACAGTAGACTGAGGACAGTAGACAGAGGACTGAAGACTGAGGACAGTAGACTGAGGACTAAAGACTGAGGACAGTGGACTGTAGACAGTGGACAGAGGACAGTAGACTGTAGACAGTAGACTGTAGACAGTAGACTGTAGACAGTAGACTGAGGACAGTGGACTGAGGACAGTGGACTGAGGACAGTGGACTGTAGACAGTAGACTGTAGACAGTAGACTGAGGACAGTGGACTGAGGACAGTGGACTGAGGACAGTGGACTGAGGACAGTGGACTGAGGACAGTAGACTGTAGACAGAGGACAGTAGACTGAGGACTGAAGACTGAGGACAGTGGACTGTAGACAGTAGACAGTGGACTGTAGACAGTGGACAGAGGACAGTAGACTGTAGACAGAGGACAGTAGACTGAGGACTGAAGACTGAGGACAGTGGACTGTAGACAGTAGACAGTAGACTGAGGACAGTGGACAGAGGACAGTAGACTGTAGACAGTAGACTGTAGACAGTAGACTGTAGACAGTAGACTGAGGACAGTGGACTGAGGACAGTGGACTGAGGACAGTGGACTGAGGACAGTAGACTGTAGACAGAGGACAGTAGACTGAGGACTGAAGACTGAGGACAGTGGACTGTAGACAGTAGACAGTGGACTGTAGACAGTGGACAGAGGACTGTAGACTGTAGACAGTGGACTGTAGACAGTGGACTGTAGACAGTGGACTGAGGACAGTAGACTGTAGACAGTAGACTGAGGACAGTGGACTGAGGACAGTGGACTGAGGACAGTGGACTGAGGACAGTGGACTGAGGACAGTAGACTGTAGACAGAGGACAGTAGACTGAGGACTGAAGACTGAGGACAGTGGACTGTAGACAGTAGACTGTAGACTGTAGACAGTGGACTGTAGACAGTGGACAGAGGACTGTACACAGTGGACTGTAGACTGAGGACTGTAGACAGTGGACAGAGGACAGTGGACTGAGGACAGTAGACTGTAGACAGAGGACAGTAGACTGAGGACAGTAGACTGAGGACTGAAGACTGAGGACAGTGGACTGAGGACAGTAGACTGTAGACAGTGGACTGTAGACAGAGGACTGTAGACAGTGGACTGAGGACAGTAGACTGAGGACTGAAGACTGAGGACAGTGGACTGAAGACTGAGGACAGTAGACTGAGGACAGTAGACTGTAGACAGTAGACTGAGGACAGTAGACAGAGGACTGAAGACTGAGGACAGTGGACAGAGGACTCCTACTCTCTCTCATTGTCTCTATTCCTCTCTCCTCTCTCTCCTCGTCCCTCTGTCTCTCCTCCTCTCTCTCCTTGTCCTTCTGTCTCTCTCCTCCTGTCTATTCCTCGTCTCTCCTCCTCTCTCTCCTTGTCCTTCTGTCTCTCTCTCCTTGTCCCTCTGTCTCTCCTCCTCTCTCTCCTTGTCCTTCTGTCTCTCTCCTCCTCTCTCTCCTTGTCCCTCTGTCTCTCCTCCTCTCTCTCCTTGTCCTTCTGTCTCTCTCCTCCTGTCTATTCCTCGTCTCTCCTCCTCTCTCTCCTTGTCCTTCTGTCTCTCTCCTCCTGTCTATTCCTCGTCTCTCCTCCTCTCTCTCCTTGTCCTTCTGTCTCTCTCTCCTTGTCCCTCTGTCTCTCCTCCTCTCTCTCCTTGTCCTTCTGTCTCTCTCCTCCTCTCTCTCCTCGTCCCTCTGTCTCTCCTCCTCTCTCTCCTTGTCCTTCTGTCTCTCTCCTCCTGTCTATTCCTCGTCTCTCCTCCTCTCTCTCCTTGTCCTTCTGTCTCTCCTCGTCTCTCCTCCTCCCTCTCCTCGTCCGTCTCCTCTCCATCAGCTTGTCTCCTCACCGTGTTACTAACTCGTGTCTGCAGCCTGTTCTGGTTCCTCCATGTGACCTCGCCGTTCTCCAGTGTTCTCTTTTCATGTGATGTTCTACTTTTCGTTGTCTTCGGGTCTCGTTGCTCGTTGACTCTCCGTCTCCATCTCCTGTTTGATGTCTGTGCTTCACCGTGGGAACGTTTTCTATTTCTGAGTCGTCTTTCTAATCTAAGCTAACTTTTAGAGGTGTGAGACACTGGATCCTGTCGGTCCCTGATAGACCCAGTTAGTAAGATTACGAGTTTGAACTCCACCAACACTAATTTAGCTTCAGACTGTGAGAACAGAGTGGATTCAGTGGATCACAGGACACGTGATGCATTTGAAGCCATTTTCCAGAGGAACCAGGAACCACGAGATTCTGATCTTCTATTCTGAGCCTCAGCTGCACTTTGACCTCAGTCCCACTGCAACACTGCACACTAATATTTAACATATTAACATGGGGACATGCTGACATACTAACTATTAACATGTTCACCTGCTCACGTCAGCACGTTCAAGTTCAACATTACTTTTATTCTCTTTCAAACCCATAAACAGGAGGAGACGCTGGTGAAACACAGCACGAACTGTGTGAACCAGCGTTTATACTGCACCATTACATCCAGTCGCTCCGTGTGTGTGCATGTGAAGAGTGTTGGACTTTAACAGTCTGACCGCCTGGGGCATCTTCCCGGTGCAGAACAGGTGGAGGTGGGAGGAGGTGGGGGAGGTGGAGCACGCTGAACTTTCCTCCCCAGTTTGTCAACACATCAATAAAACCTTCGTTCGTTCGTAGCAGACAGAGAAGAAATAACTCCTCAACAAGAATCAAGTTATATCACAGTGAGCTGCAGATCAGGGTCCAGACTGACGGTGTGAACCTGTGTTCAGAGACTGTTCACACCAACAAGTGATTCATCCTGAAACATTCAGCTCGTTATAAGTTGGAGAAAAAGTCCAAGAGTTTTGTTTGCGATCCTAAAAGAGAAACGATGGTTTGAAGAAATCGATGAGGTTTGAATTCTTTTCCCAGTTAAATGAACAAAACGTCCACAGAGACTCGTGTTCTGTCATTTTACCAAACTACACATTAATCAACTGCAGCAGTTTCAAATGTTCTGTGTTCACCCTCATGCTAAATTTAACTTAACAACAAGGCTACAAGTCCTGGACTTTAAGGAATGTTTAACTGAGTCATTCAGTGTTTAATCCATGAATTACGTGGATGATGTTTAAATAGATCATCAGTTAATGAATGTTAATTAGACATTTAAGGATTAACACTAAACGAACTACAAGAGAAGACGTCATTTCTGTCAAGTCACAAATCATCAACAAACACGAACGATCTTTAACGTCTTCATTAAAAAAACAGAGATGGAGGAAAAAGTTAGTGAAGCTCAGCTAAACACTTCCTGTAGCTGTGGATTATTTAGTGAGGAGCAGGTCACATCCAGAAAACCCAGTTCACTTACTTTTTCTTTCCACTGAAGGAGACTGATGGTCAGCTGTGTGTCGTCAGGGCCTCGTTTCCTCCTCGTCTGTCCGTTCACCTTCTCGTCTCAACCAGATTTAAATCTGCTTTCCGGTTTGTGTCCTGACCCACGTTCAGCTGCCCTCTCTGTGTCTGCAGGTACATGGTGATCCTCCACCCTCTCAAGCCTCGGATGAAGCACCAGACAGCGTACTGTGTGATCCTGATGGTCTGGATCATCCCCGTCTTCATCTCCGTCCCCTCTGCCTACATGGCCTCTGAGATGACGTATTTACCTGTGGACGGTCACCCCCACAAGACCTTCTGCGCTCAGATCTGGCCCGTGGACCATCAGGTTTTCTACCGCTTCTACTTCGTCCTCGTCTTCGTTCTGGAGTTCTTGGGCCCGGTGATCGTCATGGCCGTCTGCTACATCAAGATCTCCAAGGAGCTGTGGTTTAAGGATGTTCCCGGTTTTCAGACGGAGCAGATCCGGAAGAGGCTGCAGCGGCGCCGGAGGACGGTGGTGGTGCTGATTCTGGTGCTGGTCGCCTACGTCCTGTGTTGGGCGCCGTACTACGGCTACACCCTGCTGCGGGACTTTTACCCCACCCTCATCTCCAGGGGCAGGAACTCTCTGGTGGTCTTCTACATCGTCGAGTGCATGGCCATGAGCAACGGGATCATCAACACCCTGTGCTTCGTCAGCGTCCGGAACAACGCCAAGCACCTGACGAAGGCGGGAAGGTTCCCGCTGAAGCTCATGACTCTTGTTGCTGCCAAGTCGGATGAAGGGGAGGCGCAGACGTTGTCCCTGCGAGTGACGGAGGACGGGGACGGAGGCCGGGTCAAGTAGAAGCCAAACAGCTGGAGAACGTGCAGCAGAAAGTCATCATCTGGGCCCGCAGGTCCCACAGGATCCAGTCCGTCCCAACATCAATCCAGGTTTAAGACTTCCGTCTTTTCTTTTCGTCTGTTCGTCCACATGTTTCAAATATTGGAAGGTGGAACAGAGGCTGATGGAGGTTCTGAGGTTCTGCTCAGTGAATCCCACAGAAAGGTCCCAGCTCCACCTCTTAATAAATAAAGCTGTAAAACAAAAGAAGCTTGTCGATGTATAAACTGAATGTTCTCCAAAAGCCCCTCAGGTCCGAAAACAGGCGAGAGACCACGAAGAACCAGGGGGATGAGGGACTGTCCTGGTTCTGTTCTGGGTTCTAGTTTTGTCTCATTTTAATGTTACAAAAATATCAGAGAGCAAGTTTTTAAATGGGGCTAAAGTTAGAAAATCAATCAACATCCAGCAGCTGGTTTTATTCCGGTTCTCCGTGGAACATCAGAACATCAGGGATGGAAGTGAAGGATCGTCGTCCTCGAACTTCACAGGGCACCGAGGACCTTCAGAGAAACTCAGGGACTTAACCAGAGGAACAGGGCCGACTTTAGTTCCAGACCTGAACTCTGTCCCTGATCCGGTTTTGGACCTGCTCGTGGACCAGGAATGGTCCAACACAGACACCACAGCTGGTTTCACCTTTATTCTGGTTCCTAGACCGGAGTTCCTCTCTCGAACATGCTGAACGGAGCTTTTAGTGTTTAGGATGAACAGGAGACTCAGAAGGTGTTAAGTTGACTACGTTTCCCAGAGGGCTTTGCTTCAGACTCCGGTTCTAGTGGTTCAGTGTATTTATATCTTTATACGGCAGCTACAGCATTTTTTACCTTTATCTACAACTCGTACTTCACAGCTCTTCAGCCGTGGAGGATCATGGGTATTGTAGTACTGAGGTCATCAACGTGCAGGACTTTTGTAATTTAACAAAATGAATCTTTTCCTTCATGCAAACGTCTGAATTTTAAATTAATAGATATTATATAATACAAAAGTCCGTACAGATGCAGTAATGAGCAGAGACTGTGACGTCTTAAGGTAAAAAGCATTTAAATCAATTTAAATTAATTTAAATTTAGTTAGCTGTGTGGTTGGGTCAGCCCCTGCTGGGACCCGGGTAAGGATTTAATGCTGGACCCCCTGTGGACACATAGAGAGGTGCTTGAAGGTTTTTGAACCACATGGAGGAAAATGTTAGGTGAAGCTGTTTTTAGCATCTGAAAAGCTCTGAAGTATTAAAGCTACAGTCACCATCTCTCAACATTCAGCTTCAATCTCTGCATCAACTCTTCTGTCCTCATGGGAAACTGTGTTCTTTAAATTCCAAACCTCCGACAAAGGTTGATTGGACTTTTTTTCTAAACTACCGTTCTTATCATGTGACGCTGGTTCTAGAAAAGTGACTGAAATGAATCTGGACTACATTCGTGGTTCCCTCAGAGGGTCAGGATCAGTGTTCTGTGGACAGAAGCTGCCGTCGTACAGACTGTAAAAGCCTCTTTAACACAGTTTGTTTGGTGCCTTTCAAAGTCAGGATAAGACGTAAAGACTGATGTACACAGACCCTAGATCCTGATGAAGGTTTCTGCTCCTTCACTTCTTCATGAGACCGGCGTCAGAGACACAGTTCGCTGTGTAACCAGCACATCATCTCCTCGGTCCTGTTGGTACCAGCTGCTGGATCCCGATGTGGCTCAGACTCCAGATCAGCTCTGAGATATTGTGTGTTTCTGCTTCTTACATTTATCTGATTCTTTATTTAGACAAAAATATAACCAACAAATAAATGATTTTAAATTCCAGCTGTATTCTTAGTGTCATTCATCATTTAAGTACATGTGGATCACAGCGTGTTTGTCCTTTTACTTAGATTTGACATTAAAGAAACACATTTCAAATCATTTTGATGATGTTGTGATCATTTTGACCTGGAATCAAACAAACGGCGTCTCTGTGGTCGTCGCTCTGTCAGAGTCAGAGGCTCTTCACTCTCTGTGATGTTTAACCATCCTGAGGTCCCAGCTTGTGAAATGAAACCACGCAGACTTGGCTGCAGTGTCGACTCTAAGCTTTAATTTGAAAACACTGGAACCAACAGGAATTACAGACAGGAGCTGAGAAGAACCGTCATAAATCAGTGAAGAGGATGCTGGTTTCCTCTGGCAGCTCTTTACTGCAGCGTCTTCACGTCCTGCTGCTTGTTGGAGTTTAGTCTCAGCTGGATTCAGGTGAGCTGACGGATCTGATCACTGACCACTACTTTTCACCTCTTCGCTTCCTGCACAGCTCTCCCACTATCTTAAATTAATGCTCACTCTCTACAGCGCACGTTTCATTAGTCGCCTGGATGCAGGTATTTGTTTCATGCTGCGTTTCTTATTCTGAACACGTTCATCCAGCAGTTAGTTCACGAACTGCAGGGACCCACCAGCCTTTCATACGTTGGCTTTGTCAACTGTGACCAGACAGTTAACACACTTTTTGTATTTGTGAAGTTATTTTTTGTCTGTGAAACTTGATAAGTTTCTTATTTCGAATCATTTTTTACAAACTAAACACTTTTTGTTCCACTGCAGTTCGTTCATCTTCAACCTGGTCAATGTGTTGGTTTCACTAAATCAGACTAAACATTTGATTTTAAATAAACTATTCCAAATAATAGAAGTGTAGTATTTTCCTCCATTAGCACACATGTGGCACAACAACATAATGTGGATTAAAATTCAGTTTGTTTAAATTACTCCAATATTTGAACAGAGTTTGGTTGGTAGTGGAAAATGTCAATAATGAAACCACGACAGGAGAGATTCTGTTTTCAGCAGGTGTATTTAAAGTTTGTGATAATAACATGAAAGTTCAACTGTTAAAAGACACTTTGACGAGAACAGAGAAAAAGATTCATCTGAAATAAAAACTGGACAAAAAAAGAGTGAAATAAAAAGTCAAAAATACCAGAATCAGAACGAACACTTCTCCATTTATCATATTTCTGTGAGTGTATTGATTCATATTCCCAGTTTAGAAACAACTCAGTGCTTTGTCCAGAGTCAGGACTCAAACGCATCCTCGTGTCTTCTGTAAACGAGAACTGACAAAAAAATTAAAGCTGCACAAAACACAAAACCAGGTTTCTGAATGACTGCAGGGAGTCCTCCCTCACTAATCACTTAGATCTGTTTCTTTAGGATCTGAACTCCATCAGTCCATCGTTAGCTCTCTGTCTGAGGTTAGAGCTGCGTCAGGAACAGATCCACCACAATGCTGTCATTAAACTGACCACAGTCCAGGTTTAGGACTCGAGTTCTACTGTTTTGACAAAGACTGAAGTGACACTGATGCAGTTCAGGTCCGTCTGCTGTTATTTCTGCAGCCTCACACTCACAACTTCACTTTATTTTCATCCTGACGCCGTCGTTTGTTGCTCGCTCTGTAACGAAGGTGAAAAGTTCTGACACTGTTCTGGATCAGATAAACAACCTGACCAGCTCACGTTGTTCCTCCGACATCTGATTTAATTACCAGCTTTTCTTTCCCATATTTCTTTTCAGACTCCGTGAGAGATGATGTCGTATCAGTGCTGAGTGTTGAGAACGCTGATGCTGGCTCAGTCCTGATCCACCTCTCTGGAGAACAGTGTTCACGTGTATTTAAGTGCTCCGCTCGTTGCTTCCTGACTTTTTATTCTTCCCACTGTAGAAACCGAAGTTTCAGTTTGGGTCAGACTTGTTTAATATGAGGAGGCGTCGCTCCGTGTAGTGATCTCTGCTTTCAGACTCTTCTCTTCACTACTGGCCTGTCGAGTGAACTGCATAAAAATACTCAAGACGGTCGAGAAATCAGCCTGGAGAACTCGGATTTCTCTGAACCAGGTTCCTGTTGATGTGACACTGTCGACTGAAGACCAGGTAAACACAGGAGATCTGGTTCAGGTTCAGGTTCTTAGTCTGTGCTGAGTAAACTGAGTTGATTGAAGCGGCTGACACTTGGTGTTCTTATGGAAATCTGATCATATCAACCTGGACTGGATTAGGACCAGGACTAGTGGTTTTCCTCTGCTCCCAGCTCTGGAAGATACAGTTCAACCCTCCGAGTATTTTGGACTCGTGTAGAAGAGCAGAGTTATTAAACCTTCTCAGCTGCAGCTGCTTCACTTCTTTCAGTCTCGTTGAAGTCGTGCGTTTCTACCTGTTGCAGCTTTTCTACCTCCTCCTCTTCAGGAACTGCTGAGCTTCTTGCTTCAGTCTTCTGACGTCCTCCTTACCGCTGTCGTCCGAGTCAGGAGGGAGGTAGTCGGAGTCGTTGCCCCCGTCCTCACTGTCATCATCAATGAAGCTGTCGTCGTCTTCGTCGCTGTCGGCAGCGACCTTCTTCGGGACGGTACGTGTAGAACGAGCTGCAGAAACATGTTCATAGGGTAAGAGAAACCAGAGTGAGTCACAGACGGAAACAGAAGAAACACGAGCTCGGTTTGTGAACTAAATGTTTGGACACAGCTCAATGAACGACAATCAGTCCACTGGGAAACATCTGGACAGGTGAAACCACCAACATGAGAAGCTCTAACGTCACTAACAGCTGATACTGATCTGCAGGATGTGTTTAGTGGACCCTGAGGTAAAGAACTCTACGACCCTCGTACGTCCCGGAGTCGTCGCCTACGTGTTGCTGGAGTTTCTTGACCTGTGACTGACGTGGCCCCCGTCCTCTCGTGTCCTCTCTGTCATTCTCAGACTTTAAAGACATGTTCGTTTTTTCACGTTGAGTCTTTTGGGTGACGTTAGCTCACGTTCACCGTCTGTAACCGTCCTCAACATGTTCTGGACCACGGCACCGTTCACACCTGCTGTTTGATGAGGACCAAACAAGTTAGATGTAAAATGACCTTAATGCAAACCTCGACTGACGCATCAGAGGGAACAGCATGTTTCTCAGGTCATTTCCTGCACAGTGGGGGGGCTGATGTCCTGAATGGTCCTGAGATTACATTATACAACCTGCTAATGGAAAAATCAATCGGTCCCAGTGGCTTTAAACAACCGGTCTGGTCACAGGTCGACTGAGACTGAGGAGGATTTAGTGTGATGCTGATGTGTCTGATGTGGTTCTACATGACGACAATTCTTCAGTACCTCCTACAGAGGTTTTAAGGTGTTTCTTACAGTTTACTGGTTGTAAATTCACGTCACATCTCAGCAGCATCATTAAACTGTTCAAACACAGAGCGACTAAAAATCACCCACCTGGTTTCTTTGTGTGTTTGTACTCTTTCCTGTGAAGAGGGTTTTTCCTGTGAGGGAAACAAACTGAAGTTAAACGTAAATTCAGATGAAACCACCAGCCCATCACACAGTGAGGGTTAAAATACTGCACGGGACACTGCACGTTAGTCCTCAGGTCCGGTAGAGACCAGAACCGACAGAGAACCGCCAGGACCACGAACCCTCTGGACCTACACACAGTGTGTGAGGAAGCAGACTCACTGCTTTGGTTTGACGTGAATCTGATGTGAATAGTATGCTGAGGCCTTCACAGCTCGACTGAACCCAGATGAACACAGAGACATTTTTCTCCACCATCATCATCGACACGTGGGAAGAACAGCACCCAGAACAGGTTTGATGCACCTTTCCTCAAGTGTCAGTCCCCTGGTTTGATGATCCGATGATGCTGGTGGAGACCTCAGTGAAGCTGATTTGTTTACAGTTGAAAAGCAGAACTGAACTGAATTCAATTACTAACGTGGAGGAGAGTAATTCATAGTCATAGTGAATCAGAAAAACGTCTGCTGGAAACTGATCTAGCGAAGCGTCTACGCGTGTATGTCCAACAGAAAATCTGCAAACAGATGTTCCTGATTCTAAAAACGCTGATCTGGCTGCACGATCTGTTCACTTACGAGCAGCGTCTTGTATTTTTGTCTCGTTAATCATCACCCTCATCACACCTTCCGCTCACTCCCCTTCGTCACGCTGATGGTAATGACAGACCTGTAGCAGTCGCTGCCGTAGGGACACTCAGGTCGATCCGCCTCGCCCGTTTCCTCGTCTTCCTCCTCATAGTCGGTGTCACCGGGGTGACTGCACTCCTGGAAATGGATCGGATTCTTCCTGGAAAAAAAAGAAGACGATGACAGGTTTTTAGTCTGCTGGAGGAGAAACATGTCACTGTGCACACAATCCATTTCTCCCTGCTGCTGCTGCTTATGTACATTTCATTTAAAGCCCAGTGAACCCACAGGGGCCAACGCTAAGAGGTCTTTTAGTCCTGGAAGGAGGAGCGCTACTTTTAGCAGCAGTGTAGTGAAACCTGCATCACACAGCTTGTTATAGCACAATGTTCTGTACAACCTGATGATTGGTGACAGCAAAGGAACAAAGACACTATTTTTGGACTGAAACAACCAGGTGATGCATACAGGTGCAGCTGCAGGAGACAGGATCCAAACCAGTAAAGCTGTTCCTGACCACAACAGAACCTCCAGTACTGCTGCTGTATTAAGAGACTGAGAGGAAACGTCCCCTTGTGGCTGTAGCTGCAGCTGTGATCATGAATTATTTAAATCCTCTGATTGTGATTTTACAGCTGCCTGATTAACAAAACACCCACAGTGGTCCAGACGAGTCCAGCACCATCGAAGCTGTGGTAGAAATGAAACGATGAGTCTGAGCAGAAGGTAAAGGTGAAATGTGCTCATTGGTTGAAGTTTTAAATTGTCCTGAACAAACAGGCAGGTGCTTCTCCTCTGAGAGCAGGAAAGTTTAAATTATTAATTTAAATCCTGATCAGACACAAACAGACTTATGATGATGAATCTTTAACCCTCAAACACAGACACACGGAGCTCTAACAAAGGGAGCAGAACATTAAAACCCAACAGAGCTTTACGTGGACTCAAGAACCCACAGATAACCAGAGCGGGGCGGCTCAACATGGAACAAGAAAACCAGCACAGCCCCCACCGCCCCAAGGTTAACTCCCTCCTTAAAGTTGTTAGTGAGGTCAAATCTGAAATCTGGTGACCCGTTTACACGTCCGAGGATTCACCCGTTTACTTCTTAACACACTTTAACTTGAACTTCAAGCTCAGCAGCATCTGTGAGCTGTGATTTTAACTCCAGGTCCAAACGCGAGCCTTTTCCTGTTTTACTAGGATTTTAATTTAAATCAAACTACAGGTTCAAGGTTAAAGGATCAATTCATTCACTGCTCTGGTTTTGAATCTGCTCATTTACGGCTCACTTTAATATTACATGTGAACAAAGAGGAGGGCTGAATTTCTGTTTTCAGTATATAATAAACAATTAGAAATAAAGTTCTGCTTCGGTCACTTGCAGCAGATTTTCATTTTTGACAGTAGAAGAAGAACTAAATCCAGAGGAGAAGCTCTGTAAGTGGTGCCGAGCTGAAGTTCTGTAAAATCCATGTTTAGCTCTGATGTCTTTAAATGAAGGCAAAAAGCCGAGAGCATCGTTGACCCGAGTCGGGTCTAGGCTCCGTTCCTGTTCAGGTGAAGTGCACTTGACGTCTGTCAGAAAAAGAGCCACATCAAGTAAAAGGTAAAAGTACCTGTAGCAGTCCTTCCCGTAGGGACACGGTGTTCTGAGTTTAGATGCACAGCCACTGTTGGACCCGACAGACTCCGCTGGTCCTAGTTTAGTCATCTGTGTTCCAGGTTTGGACTTCTTGTCCTCTGTCTCAGATTTACTGGTGCCAGACGTTTGTGCTGTGCCGTTTCCTTTTCCTTTTCCCTCCTCTTCCACGTCCATGGGGAAGATTTCGGACTCATCGCTGACCTCAGACCTGCCGGGTCCAGTCAGACTCCTGACTGAAGGAAGAACCTGACAGAAATATGAAAATGAGGGAATGAATGAAGTCATCATTGAAAAAAAAACAAATAATCCAGAACTGGACCTGATGGTGTTTGACTCTGACGCCCTGAAGAGTAAATACCTTCAGAAAGTCAGCGTCAACATGTTCTGCTTCCTAATTAACTGTACTCAACTGCTTTAGACTGAGCCGTCTCTTCATCGCTTGTCTTCCTCCTCTTCCTCGGCCTCGCCTCCTCCTCCTCCGCACTCGGCTCTGGAGCCTGTTCGTCTGCTGCTCGTCTGCTGCTCGTCTGACTTCTGTTCACAGACGACTGAACTGAAACAGAGGAAGAAAACAACCTAATAAAATATCTGTTTATATTAAATCTGAAATGTGCTCCTTAAATATACAGTTTATAGCTTGAACCCAACAAACATCTCGTTTAATAAGAAATCCCTGAATCATAGTGATGTTATCACGGCTGTGATTCATTTATTATTCAGAAGCTTCAGTGACTGAAAATGTCCAGAAACAAAGAACCTTCCTCTGAACTCGCTTGTTCTCCTTCTGACTCCACTATGAAACTGTTTTATTGCTTCTTAAATCAAAGCAGTTTCCAGCTGTGATAACAGAGCAGCAAACACGTGGGACCACGTCTATGTAGATATTCCATAAAAAAAAAAACTGAGCTGGTTTCTTCTCCTTAAAAAGAAGACGACAGAGAGAGAGCACCACGGCTCCTGTAGGGAACTGGAACCTTTCCATCAGCCCAATCTACCGAGTTCAGCTCCGCGCATGGACGGAGTAATGAAGCAGAACAAGCTAGAGGGTCCAACCATAGCAGAGCGGAGCAGAGCCAGCTGCTTCCTGCTGATGAAACATCAGAGCAGCACACAGGGTAAAGGATCTTTATTGTCTTCTCTTATGGGCTGTAATTGTGGAAGAACATCCTGATACACAGAGAAAGGTTAACGCCCGCGTTATGCTTCATTTAATTTGTGCCAACATCAGTTTGATGTCTTCTCTGCTCTCAGGCTTTTAGAAACACTTTCTGTTTTATAGCTGCACGGCCGAGTGGACGTGAAAAGCTACAATAGATAAATATACAGATGTCAGAGCAGAACCCAGTTTTCTGCACAGCACGAAGATCAAATGCTGGATGATTTATGGTTCGAGAGGAAGAAAACTGAAGTGAGACGGCTGCGGACTCTGAAGAGGTTATTTGTGACACAGAAAGCTGGAAGCGAGACGTGGTGCTTCAACAACTTATTCTGCTCCACTGTGCAGGAGGTGGAACAGGTGGAAGTAAAGTCACTTCTCCCTTTTCACACTGATTCCCACTCAGCGCTGATACCATCAATATTAATAACGAGTCATTCTCTCTGTCTTTAGAGTTAATAGCGTTTCTATTTGCTTTGAAGACAGACACGTGGTAAACAGGGAGGGCCAGAGGGGCCTGACTTAACACAGAGCGGCACCTCAGCTGAATGCCAATCGGAGCACTATGGAGGAGGGGTGGGGTGGGGGTGGGGTTTCAAAGAGCAAATTCCTTTATGTGTTAATCGTGTGTCATTTTGCAAACCTGAGATCAGCTCTGTGAGTGAGCGATGAGCAGAATGTCTCATAAACTCGACAGTGAACAGACAGAGTTCACAGGTCTGATCTCCTGAGTCTCTGATAATGTTCTTCAGACAGCAGAAGACATTCAGGTGAAACAACATGTAGTTACACTGTGATCATATTAAAAGTGAAGCACACACTTCAACAGGTGGCGGGTTTCTGTGCCGAGACTCCTGAAGCTTTTTACAGAGGCTTTACAGAGACTTCTAGCTCCACTTAAAGCTCCACAGAAAACCAGCAGCAGCAGCTCAGAGCAACAAGTAGTCGAACCAGGAGAAGTTCCCTGTGACGTCTGCACTGTCGCCCGGTGCTGCTCAAGTGGGATTTATTGGGTTTTCTATATTTAACTCTGTAAGGTCTTAACCAGACGTCTATTTAGGTTATAGTATCTGACACATCATGTCCTAAAGTGTACACATCATTAAATTAAAAAGAGAAATTCTGAACTGTCTCTTTTGATCTTAAACACAAATGTCCACAGCAAAAACAAAAGAAGTGTCTTTGCCATTCCAATACTTTTGGAG